>NC_034592.1:5283701-5306699 GCF_900095145.1 Mus pahari | reverse complement strand
CACCTCCATCTCTCCATCACCTCCATCTCTCCAGCTCCATCTCTCCATCACCTCCATCTCTCCAGCACCTGCGGATGTATTCTTGATGTTTTGATGCTTTGAATCACTTATGTTATTCTTCCAAGGCTGCTCACCTGCAGTCTCTCCAGGTTCTTAAACGTTATGCACCCCATCCTCTCTTTTTGTCTCTCTTTTTCCATGTTTTCATCCTTTAGCCCTTCCCCGGTTCAGCCTTTCTTACCACTATTTCCCAGTGACTTGACTGATGCTGCCTAACTTGTCCTTCCAAATTTTCTGCAGGCTCTCACTTAGCTTTCTGTATATGATTCTGGCCATAACACTGTGTGTATAGACACATCTGGTTGTACTCCATTGCCTACAGAAAAGAGCAGGTTGGATTTCTGACAGATGTTCACAATCATCTCTCTTCTCTCCTTATTTCAGTACTCCTTCACTCTAGCCACACTGGACTGCTGGCTCTGAGGCCTTTATTGAGTTAGCTGAAGTCTCAATGATTTCACCTGTAGAACAGGTATAATTATACTGTCTCTTAGGAGTAAGAATTGATTAGCATTATAAATGAGCTTAGCAAAATTTTGAGAACACAGTAAGCAGTAAGGGAAGAGTAGAGACTCTTATCATGATTTATTTAAAAAATCTATTTATTCTTGCTTGTGCTATGACTGTGTATGAGTCAATTTTATCTTCAAAGCTCTGACTACCTTTGCAAACTACACTAAATATGTTAGTCAACTATTAGACTTTTCCTGTGTGCATTCATCGTAGCTTTTGTTAGTCTTTGCCTGTGTGCACTCCTCTGCTCACGCGTATGTCTGTATGTATACTACAGTATGGATGTGGAGGTTGGAGGGCACAGCCTTGAGTGTGTCCTTATTTAATGTGGGGTCTTTTGTTGTACATGGCTGTATGTGTATGAGTCTCTGGAGCTTCTCCTGTTTCTGCCTCCCATCTTGCCATTTCTCCAGCATTACTGTAGTTTTTATACTTCTGTTTACCACATTATTTCTTTATTCTATTTTTTAAAAAAAATTTTCAGTTTTCAAAATAGGGTTTCTCTGTGTAGCTAGGGAGCTGTCCTGGAACTCTATTTGTAGACTAGGCTGGCCTCGAACTCACAGAGATGCACCACAACCCCTGGCTTTATCACACATCTTGAAGCACAGCTGCTTTGGTTCCCCGTTTGATTTTTGGGTGAGATTGGAACCTGGAGACTCTCTGCCTGGGCTTGGAGGTGGGCGTGGGGCCTGTGGAAGGCAAGGCAAGTGCAGGAGGTTTGGGCTTTTAAGGACTATTTCTGGCAAATGTGTTGACTGTGAGTGTTGCAATATTGCAAAGGAGTGCTGGATTGGCATCACCCCACAAGGGAGGGCATAGTCCCCAACAAGAAGGGTTGCTACTTGAGATTCCAACCACAGTTAAGGAGTCCCCTGCTACTTGCATTCCTGACCAACTGACTGGAAGTTTCAGAGTGACATCAACTCTTTCAGATATGATAACTAGTTTGGATGACTCATAGAACTCACCAAGGAGATGGGGGAGGCATGATAAAAGTACATTGAGATGAAGTCCTCAATAAATTAATTAGAAAAAATTATTTTATCATCAAAGACAGAAACCAAGGGGTGGGGGCTATGTCTCGCTGGGTCAGTGTTTATTTCATAAGCACAAGCACTTGAGTTCAGATCCCAGCAGCAAGCAAAAGACACATATCTGTGCCTGTTGGGAGCAGAGATGGGGGTAGGGGAGGATTGCTGGGGTTTGCTGGCCAGGCAGCCTAGACAAAAAGTGGTGAGCTCTGGGTTCAGTGAGAGAACCCAGTAACATGCAGAGTGACAGGTGAGCGACCCAACATTCTCCTCTGGCTGCTCTACACCTGGGCATGGGTGTGTGTACTTGTACACACATGAACATAAACACAACAAAAGCGAGGAACCCCCCCAACTCAAAATCCCCCAAATACAAAGGCACATAATCAGAATCTGGGAGACTCCTGGACACGGTGATGCAGTGTCTTTCCTCTGTGGCACTAGATTCTGTTACTTCCCCCACACACTAATGTGCTCAGCAGCCACGACTCCCCACCAGGTTCTAATATCCAGAGTATTTACTGGAGTTTCATTACTTTGGTACAACTAATAGAGTCATTTGACACATGATTGTGTGGTCTCTAATCCCCTCCACTCTCTGGAGGAGGTCAGCCTGACATAACCCTACTTAAAGCCCAAATGAATTACATGGTCTTTTGGAATAGCAAGCCCCACTTTGAGCAGTCTTGACAGCAAACAGTTTAGTTTGGTGCATGGGACGCATGAAGGACAGAGGCACTCCAGTTCCTGGGAAAGTCTAAGTATTTGGAGTATGCCTATCAGAAACTAGAGACAAAGGCCAGTTAAATTCCTCTCTCCACAATAGCTGTGCTCCACCTGCCTTCGTCAATGTGGTCTTTGTTCTTATCACAAACCTTTCTATCTCATTACAGCATGAAGATTGCTATCTGTATTTAGTCACTTAAGAGAAGTTAGGAAACACACACACACACACACACACACACACACACACACACACACACACACCACAGAGAGAGTTTGCTGCCTTTGTATGAGGACCTAGCCACCTCAGGACCTAGAGACTCTCAGGAACTCTGTAGATTTGGCCTTATAAACAAATCTTTTCTGTAAGTGTTCTTAAGGGTAGGGATGTTTCTAATCACTTCTGTATGTTCATACATCTGCTGTGTGTTTACATGACATATAATAGAGAAGATTGTCCAGCCAGCTTTGTCAGGGACACAGTGAGCCTTTTGGCTCTCTGAGCAATATAGCTCAGGTTTATTGCAGGCCCTTCAAGCCAACAATTGACTCAGTGAGAATGCAGATGTTTCTGCCCCTAAGAATCCATGCAGCAATTCTTGCCAGAACTGGCCATGCTTGGACTGATAACATACTTGATCAGTAACAAGCACTTTTGATGAGGTGAAATGCTGACATTGCTCATCACTGATGTGCACTTGAACAATGGCTGACAAAATTTTTTTTAAAAAGTAGCTTATGAAAATTATTTTTTATATGACTGTTTTCCAAACTCTTAGAGGCAAATCCTATGTGTCCTTTTCCCCCTGTTGCAGTGTGATAAAATACCCTGTCAAACAGAACATTATGAAGAAAGTGTTCATTTTGACTCACAACTCAAGGGTACATACAGTCCATAATAATGAAGAAACTAAGATGGCAGGAAGTTGAAACACCTGGTCACATGACATCCACAGTCAGCAAACAGAACAATGAACACTTGCTGCTTTTCAGTTCTTTCTCTGCTTATACAGCCCAGGATTTTGGCTAGGGAATGGCGCCACTGCCAGTGGTTCCACCTGAGTTAATGTAACCCTCCACTGGTATATCCAGAAGCCTGTCTATGGTAAGATTCGAAATCCTGTCAAATTGACAATTAACAGCAACTGTCACAATGAATGTTAGGTAAAAGGCTGCATACACATTCATTTGCATATCACACATGTGTTCTTGGAAATATGTTTTCCCCTTAAGCTTAATATACTTAAGGATTAATGAATTCATTCACTCACAAATGAAGGAGCTTTGTGTTCGAGTGTGCTGTTTTGTTTGTTCCTGAGATGCATCCCGTCATACCTTGAGGTAGGGTCTATTACTAGCCACACAGGTTAGGTTGCTGAGCTGGTGGGTCCCAGAGATTGGCCTGTCTCTGCCTCCTGTGCTCAGCTTACAAATGTGCTCACTTCTTGGTTTTAATGTGAGTTTTGGGATTGACTCCCAAGCTCTCCACTGATGGAACCATCTCCAATCTCCTCTGTTCTTTCATGGACCAATTTTATTTTCTTGTGTAATTTTGTGTCTGTAATGGAAACATTTCCAGAACTTTATAGACAACTTAGTGGGATCTGTGCTCCCCCGCCCCTCGTGTCTCTGATTCTCCCTCTTTGGCTCTGTTTAAGGTCTTTCCTGTTGCTAGTGACGCAGTTCTCCCATTTTCTTAACATTACGTGAAATTCTATTTAAAATTTGTGGATGCTTTAGGCACATAATAATTAAGGGTTATTCCTGTCGGGAATAGAAATACCGTATTAGCACAGTTCTTCCTCCAAGGCTGCTAAAGAAGGATCCTAGTTTAGAGGGTTTGCCTCTGTGCTCTCTCTCTTTTTAAATGATTCTTATGTAACACTGGGTCTAATTGCCTGGGAGTCTGCAGCTGGTTTATTTGTGTGCCTCTTATGTTCTGAGCACCTGGAGGTTGAGTGGTCTGTGCCCTGGAAGTGTTCTACTAAATGGCCACCTGGCAGATGTTGTGTTTTCTTCCTTCAAAGAGCGATGACACAGCAGATGAGGAGTAAATGCAATGCGTGTGGGCACTTTAAAAGTATACTGATTTCAGCCGACAATGGTGGTATATGCCTATAATCCCAAAAGGGGAGAAAGCAGGCTGGGGATGCAACGCTGCTGGTAAGGTGTTTGCCTAGCACTCCTGAGAGTCTAAGCTACATCCTTGGCACTACCTAACCTGAGCGTGGTAGCACATGCCTCTCACCCCAGCACTAGAGAGGTAGGGGCAGAAAGATCAGGAGTTCAAGGTCAGTCTTGGCTATATTTGGGGCCAGCCTGGATGAAACTCTGTCTCCGAAAATAAACAAACCAACCAACAAACAAAAAACCAAGAAGAAAATTGTAAAAAGCACATTTATTCTGGGTGGGATTCAATAATTTTGTATTTGACAACAGTTTCTCACTCCCTCCCTCCCTCTCTCCTTTCTTCCTTTCCTCCCCCCTCCCTCATATCTCGGCGGGTTGGGAGACATTGTCACAGAGAATTTAAAAATTAATTCTGCAGTGGGAGATGACAGGTGGTCACATAAAAGAACCACCTAAACGGAGGAGGGATCAAGTGATGCTCAGAGGAGATTCACTGGGGAATATTCATGCCCTCCTGTGCGCACTGACAGAGACACCAGTGAAAGTACACAAGCTCAAGTGCAGCATGCGTGGGCTGGGGACCGGCTAACGAAATCCTGACAGAAGCGCTGTATGTGCTAAAACAAAACGTCTAGCTGGTGAATCCATGTGCAGGGGAAACCTGAAGGTAAAACAGTGGAGTGGGAGGAGGGTGAGGGGAGTGAAACACAGCCGGCTCTGCCACAGAGCTGCGCAGGTGTCACACGCTGACCATGGAACCCCTGCTGCGCAGGCGTCACACGCTGACCATGGAACCCCTCCTGCGCAGGCGTCACACGCTGACCATGGAACCCCTCCTGCGCAGGCGTCACACGCTGAACATGGAATCCCTACTTTTTTTTTTTTAAACGTTTTATCATTTCTCCACGACCAGCTATCAGCTACAAGCATAAACCGAATGCCACTTGGTTCCTTGCTTTGTTTTGGATTATAATTTCATTGTTCTGAAGTTGCTTTTGAGTTAAAAACTAGGCAGGGTAGTGGTCTTATTGAAATAAATGGTCTCAATTCTGCTGAAGTTAAGAGTGACAGGGAAAATATCCAGTCACAGCACACTCAACCTTCAGGAAGAATTTACCATAGTGTACGGGAAAGGGAAAGGCCCTGCTGATCAAGCCTGGGCTTGAAAACCCTGTGGCCATCAGCCAGGAGCCATGTAAACTCTCCCTATTATAGCTGTTCGCACAATTGACCTTTTATAAAGATTTCCCAAGCAGACAAAAGAAGGTATGTTCGTCTGTTTTTCTGTACTGTAACTAAATATCTGTGATAAGTCATCTTCCATAGATAAAAGGTTTATTTTGACATAATATTGGAGAGGTCAGCTCATGTTCGGACAGACCACGACCATTGATCTAATGACAAGGCAATCCATCACAGTAGAGGGTTTTTAGCAGGACAAAGCTCTTTATTTACCCCACAGCCAAGAGCCTCATAGGGCCCCACTTTTTAAAGGTTCCACTGCTTCCTGTAAGCACCAAACCAGGGGTCCAAGCCTTTGACCTGAAGACCTCTGGGGGCACTTAAGGTCCATGCTATAACTGAAGGAATGAAAATCATGACTAAGTGGGGAAGATTTTAGAAAAATACATTAAAAAGTGTCCACCGAGGGATGAAGGGGAGACCGACCTGTGAAAGCAAAAAGCAGCATTGGACTGGGCTCTCGAAGCTTTCTTGGATCAGATCAGTCTGATAACGTAGTATAGAGACGGGTGGCTGAGAGCGGTGGCTGCTAATATTAGGATCACACCAGGGAAACGAGCAACTAAAGGTAAAAGAGTACGCAAAGCACTTATGTGCTGAGAAAAGATTTTTTTTTTCAGTGCTGGGGTTGATCTGTAGAGCCTCGCTCATCAGGCTTGCCTTTACATCATGGTCGGGATGGAAGAGGAAAGACCAGAGCTCAGCCCCCAGCCCCTGAAGGAACACATGAACCACCCTTGATTTTGTTATAAATGGGATAATGATGAGAGACAAAAGGAAGCGTTTTTGAGTTCCTGTTTATTCGTTAGTCTTTAACTGAGAAACACGTAATTACATTAAAAGTGCATTAATGTCATTAAGGAATTAAAACAGGGCTAAGTGATAGAGCACGTGCTCAGCTTGTGTGAGACCCTAGTCCTAAAATGAACCCTAGCATTTGAAAATGGGAAGGAAAAGAAAATATGAAGCCATTCATATATTAATAAGTTTGACTCTCTATGTCTAGATGCATCTGGGAACTTTCTTTAGATTTTGGTCCTGGGACCAAACGTGTGGCATTGTGAATCTTGGGGCTTGTTGAAGTTGGGCTCCTTCCCTCTCCATCCCTCTGTTCCCATGCCTGTAAGATGGAGATGAACCAGCCACCATTCCGCAAAATGAAAGTGTTCAGTCTTGGAGGATAATAGTATGAATACTTCCTTCCTCCCTCTTCCGGTTCCCTGAAGAAACCCTGGCTATAGTCTGTCTAAATGGCTGACATAGGGAGAGACCACAGAAGTGTTAGCTATAATTACTATTGCCTATTCATTTTGAGAAGCTGTCGTAAGAGAGAGCTTTGGGAATGGGAAAATTTTCCACTTAACTTTTAGAAAGGAGAAGATACAGATTGTAGAAATCATTGCCTAATAAGTGTGACATTAATTCCTGGTAAAATTCTCACATGGTTAAGTGCATGGGTGGTTTGGGAAGACTTCAAAAGTCCTCACGTGCCTGTGTTACTCGTTAGGCTTACTGAGGAGGGAAGTCACAGACCGATGCTTCTAGGGTAGAATGGAAGCTCCCCATTCCAGACGTTACAACTATTGGGTGTGTTTTAAGAATGGATCCTGTTCAGGGCTGGGTGGGAAGTCCTCCCAGGGCTCTTTCCTTGTCTTGCAGGTGGCCAGGTTCTCCTGTCTCTCTCATATTGTCTCTCTGTGTGCTTCTAGGCACTAATTACCACCCTTTATAAGATTGCAACTTTGTTGCCGTGGAGTCTACCCCATGGCCTCCTTTTAATTTATTTTCTCTCGTTTTTCTTTTTTTCTTTTTCTCCTTACCATGTCCTACTTTGTTGCAGGGTATCACACAGCCCAGACAGGCTTAGAACTTGGTGTAACCAAGAGTGACCCAGGGTCCTCCCACTTTCATCCCCTAAGTGCTGGGTTTCCAGACACATGCCATCGTGCTTGGATACTCAGTTATTTCTGTAAGGACTTAACCTCTAAATAAAGTCACATTCTAAGATATTATGGTTAAGATTTCAGCACATTTTGGGGCATGGAAGGGAAGTATCCAGCACATCTTTTGGGTTGGGGATGGGGAGACTTACACGGTTGAATCCATAACAGGAGCATTCAAGAAAAAGTCAAGCAAAGCAAAACTAGCTTCATGTTTGGTGGCATGAAAAATATACACATGGTGAACTTCAAAATTTGCAGAAAGCATTGAACACTGTATTTTTTAAAGTATCAATTACACTTGTATAAAGCTTAAAAATTGAAGTACAGGCTTTCTCTGAACTACAAATGGGCTACTCTGACGGTTAACATCAGTAGTCAACTTGGCAGGACAGAGTTACTTGGAAAGGAGTCTGGGGGAGGAGTTGCTAAACTAGGCTGGTTTGAGAGGGGTTTTCTTGATTATACTCATTGATGTGGGAAGCTTTGTGCCCGGGTAGCATCTCCTGGCCTGGGTAGGGTGGGGAAGGTGAGCTGGGAGTGCCTGCTGACATTCTTCACTTTTGGTTTTGAATTGTGGATTGATGTGGCCAACTGCTTCAAGCCCCTGCTGCCTTGACCTCTAGCTGTTGTGGAGGGTGCCTTGAACTGTGAACCAGAACAATCCCTTTCTCCCTTAAGTTGCTTTTGTCAGAGTATTTTGTCACAGCAACCGGGAAAGAAACTAAGGCAGCCTCAATATCCACTTCTTCAAGTGCCACACACGTTCTTCTGAGTTGTTTGTTTCCAGGTGTAACATTCTCTTCCACCCAGGACCTTCCCTTGCTGCATAAGCTTGAGGAGCAAGCAATTAGTGTTGGTACTCTGTCTGGACTCCACCCCTACAGTTACCCAGCAAAGGCCAGGTGTGCTCCTCCCCACAGTTGCCTGGCAACAGCCAGGTAGCCCTGGCCCACTATAAAAGGGGCTGCTTGCCCACTCTTGCTGGCTTGTTCTCTTATGCTCTTGCCTCTTGCTCCCCCACTCTTGCCTCTCTCCCCATTCTCTCCCCCCTCTCTCCACGTGGTCATGGCCGGTCTACCCTCTCCTTCTCTCTTCTCTCTGCCTTTCTCTGTCTCTACTACTCTCTTAATTTCCCTCCCCATGCCCTAAATAAACTCTTTTCTGTGCTATACCGTCTTGTGGCTGGTCCCTCAGGGGGAAGGGATGCCTTGGCATGGGCCCGCTGAGGCACCCCCTCCTCCAAAACCTCACCACACCTTAGAACATATTCTTATAGTTCTTTATCTTTTTATGATCACAACAATTAGGAAATTGTTTTCTGATGGATTGTTCCTGCTCATGGGAGACTGATATTAAAACATTTATAAGGAAATGAATTTCAGTTTCAAATGAAAAAGGCAAGAAGAAATATGTCCTGGGATTTTATAAAAAAATGGCACAGCTCTTATTTCTTGAGTTTTAAAAGGGAGAAAGGAAATCCGATGGTGACCTTGGCCTTACTTCAACGTAAAGGTTCTGGTGGGGAGATTTATAATCTTAATAGTCCACAATTTGCAATTTATATTTCAATTTCAAAGTTTAATTATTAATTTTACTATGACACTTTTCCGGCTCGCTTCTCTGCCTTAAAACTTATTGTTTTATTAAGCCATGATTAAGTCAGTGAAGCAGGCTTGCTTGTGTAATGTCAGTTGCCTGGGCTTCAGCGAGGAGTGCCCAGCTCTCAGTGGATCCTATGATACGGAGTGGGCTTGCCCCGGTTTGTTTACAGTGGGCAGGTTCTCTGTCAGCCAATCCTCCGAGATGAACTCCATGAGATAGAAATCTTATCCACCAGCTGAGTTAATGTGTGTTTTGAAAAACACTGTGTTCTGTTTTTTTTTCCTCTCTCAAGCCTGCTCCACCTCTTACTTTGAAAACAAATCCTTTACACACACCCCTTTCTTCCTCTTCATCAGATCTTAGCCTTTCAAAGCCGCCCAATGCTGCTA
The DNA here is from genome assembly GCF_900095145.1 of Mus pahari. Lineage (NCBI taxonomy): Eukaryota > Metazoa > Chordata > Mammalia > Rodentia > Muridae > Mus > Mus pahari. The sequence continues at coordinate 5,297,063 of NC_034592.1, read as the reverse complement.
GTGTTTCTATCTTGGATTAGTTATGGTGGGTTACTCTTTGTACGTTTGTACAAAAGCACACTTGTACCAGTTTTTTGGTTACATTTGCAATCACGCTGGAAAAATGCCAAGTGAAAGCCATCCATGCCAGTAAAGAACAGGGCACATCTACTCTGCCAAATTCTACCGGCAAGTTTTATTTCTCCTTTCCCCAAATGAAGGTCTTCAGGCTCATCGTTTCTTACACTTTCTGTAGATCTTTTCTACTTTTACCTCTCCAATAGTTAGAACTTGTGGCATGAAGAATATTTTTAACTTTTCTAAAACCCTCAGTTCCAAAAATATGGTGTCTGCGTCTAACCTGAGGTTGTTAGGGAGTTTACCCATACCGTCTCTAGAGGTGGCAGAGGTGGGAGGCTGGAGCCAGCTCCACTACCCTGGCCTTTGTTTAATCACAAGGTAGGTTTAGCTTCTGTAAAGGGACTAATGTAAGGAAGGAAAAAAGGAAAATGAATTGTGGTGAATTGAGTAAAAATGGCTGCCATAGGGTCCACAGGGAGTGGCACTTTTAGGAGGTGTGGCCATGTTGGACGAGGTGTTTTTCCTTTCTCTTGCTTCAGGACCATGTCTGCCTACACACTGCCAGGCTGTCTGCCACAATAGCAGACTAACCTTCTGAGACTATAAGTCAGTCCCATTCAATGTTTTCTTTTTTAAGAGTTGCTATGGTCATGGTATCTCTTCACAGCATTAAAACAGTAAGGAAGATGTGAACGTTTCTGAAGAGCTGGCCAAGTCAGAAATGGTGCATATACCTGTAATCCCAACACTTGCGAGGCTGGGATAGGATTGGGGTGGGGGTGAGGACAGTGAGGGTTAGTTGGTGAGACCCTGTCACAAAACAAAACAAAACAGAACACAAAACACAAAGCACAAAACAAATAAAAAATCCCAAACCCAAAACAAACAGCCCCCCCAACTCAAATCTCTCCCAAACTCCAAACCCCTGAACCCCAGCAAATAAAACCTCAGAAAGCCAGCAAATCAACAAATAAAACCCGAGAAAGCCAGCCATGTCCTCACTGTGCGAGGGTGCTGGTGCCGATCTGCTCTCTGCTTTCTGAGTTGTCCCGCTGGACAGTCGGCTTCCTTTCTAACATTGGACCCAGCGTTACCTTTTTCCCTGTTGTAATTTGTTTAAGTGTTGCAGTTGGCACGGTTATCTGAGTTGTAGCTGTGTAGTGATTATCTGAGATCTGAGTGTGAATTTTAAAGTTGAAGTGTTAAATTTTTATAGGCATGCACAGTACTCAAGATTTCAAAAGCTCTCATGTATATTTTCCAAATTGGAATGCAATTTCCAAGTATTTAAGTTTCGTATAAGATTTAGATTTTTGAATAAGAGTTTGAGAAAAAGAATTTCTTTTTTTCTGTTAGGTTTGAACTTTTTTTTTAAAGATTGGCTGTGAAGATTCATTTATGATGTTGAGATGTTGATACACAGGGAAATATGTGTACGTTGTCTCTAACATTTACGCTTAGAAGTTGTGCTGTATTTTAAATTTCAAGGAATATTTTTGGTTATACTTTCTTCCAATGTTGCACATCATGGTTTTCTAGACATATGGATGCTGTTGGAATTTGTAAATGTAGAAGATACGACTAATGCATCCTGTGTACTTTTAAAATTATTTTAAAATTAGTTAATTTAAGACTGGGCAAGTGTATGCATAACTTACCTGGTTTATGTGTAGTTCAGATTGTGGCTCACTTTCTACATTTGACTTTAGTGTTTGCTACAAAAATAGTTGGATGTACTTTTAAGATGTTAACTTGTAATATATTAAGGTTTATAACCTTGTTGTATAGCATATCATTTAACAGTGAGCAAGCTGCTATGGAGGTAGGAAGAGAAGAGAGAGTGGTCTGTGAGAGAAGCCAGCTGATGCAGGGGCAGGAGGTGTGGTGCAAGAGCTCCTGCAAGGCCTGTAAACCCAGCTGCTTCAGTGGTTCCCACCCATGACCCCGTTTTTTTGTTTTTGTTTTTGTTTTTTGCTGTTGTTGTTTTGTTTTTTGCTAGAGAAATTTTTTGTGACCCTAGGAATATAGGTGTATAAGTTAGGTTTAAAATAAAATAAATCACAGATTTATCATGGGTCAGCAAGATGGCTTAGGAAAGCACCGGACACCAAGCCTGATGACCCTCAGTTTGATGTTTGGAATTCACATGGTGAAAGGACTCCTGAAAGTTGTGTGCCTACACACACACACACACACACACACACACACACACACACACACAGACAGAGAGAGAGAGAGAGAGAGAGAGAGAGAGAGAGAGAGAGACATGCATGCTCTCACACATGCATGCTCACATACACATAATAAATAAATGTGCAAAAAGAGTTTTAGTTTAAAAGAATTATTACATATACATATAATTTTTCCATTTCTTAAAGAGGAAGACAAATTTGAATAATAAGATAAACATGCTTGTTTAGTTTTTTCATAAAGAATTAAATGCTTGCTGACTTTTTGATATGGTAGGACCTAGATCATCTTCATTTTTTTCCCCCCAAATGTATTACTGTTGTGCGTGTGAAGCTACGGTGTATTTTGAGTATGGGTATAATGTGTGTCAGTGCATGCGTAGATGTCAGAGGACATCTTTCAGAAGTCAGTTCTCTCCTTCAAGTATGGTTTCTGGATATAGAACTTAAGTTGTCAGGCTTGCCCAGAAAGTCCATGTATCTGGAAACGGGGATCCAGGAGGGGCTGAGGGAGGTGGAGATACAGCCCGGGAAACAGACTCTGGAGAGCAACACTGACGTGCAGATCTACTGTACTGTGAAACAGTGGCTTTTGTTTTTTGTGGTTTTTTTTGACCAATGGGGAATCAGCAGGAACTCTGGAGTATCCAACTATCCCACTGTCAGTATGGGAAGGTCCCAGGCTGCCACTAGCACCCAAGGGGGCTTCTGTAAAGACAATGGAAGCAGCCACCTCCTTGCTCTGGGCCCATTCTGATGTTCTACTAGCCTGCTAGAGTCCCCTATTTTGTGTCACATGGTAAGCCAGCAGACACGGACACTCATACTATTTGGACTGTGTGGAAGTCTCCCCCTGCATCCTCCAGGCCCCACTGAGGGACCACAGCACGCACACGTGTACCTACGGATCCATCTCACTGGCCCATCTGAGACATTTTTCAGAACTGATTGATATTTTGATTTTATAGTTGAGAACGCCACTTTTATTTAAAAGGACCCACACAGGAGGTAACCATCCTTGTCAGCAGTAAAGTCACTACTGTTCATGTAATGCAGTGACGTGACATGTGCTTGCATTTTTTTTGCAGAAATATATCTTTATCTCTCGAATGTTAGCTTAGTCAGTGGTTCTCAACCTTCCTAATGCCGAGGCCCATTAATACAGTTCCTCATGTGGTGACTCTCAACCATAACATTATTTTTGTTGCCACTTCATAATCGTAGTTTTGCTACTGTTAGAATTGTAATGTAAATACCCATGTTTCTCACAGTCTTAGCTGACCTCTGTGAAGGGGTTGTTTGATTTCCAAAGATGTCATGACACACAGGTCAAGAACAACTAGTTTAGATTGTTCCTAGAGGGAACCTGTTCACAGGTTCTATGCAATGGTAGGCCTTGTTTAGTTTCCTTTCTTAGTGCATCCTCTTCTGTGCCCTTCGGTAACGGTCAGGAGTTGGGAGACCCCCTGGCACATCACATAATTCTGAGTTGTCATTAGTTTTCCTTGGCTTGGCTCAAGTGTCCCTGTCACTTCTTGTGAAGGCAGTGTATCACCTTGGTGGGAATGAATTTTGACAAGGAAACACTGTTCTGCAGTCAGTGCAAAGAGGTTGATATGGTTCCACGTCTATTAATTTTTAGTACAATTGGAGAACCTATGAAAACCTTCGAATACAGTTTTTATTTGGGAACCAATAAAAAAATTGCCATAAAGTAGTTTGCCAATCTATTGGGTTCGGATATGACTTTTGTACTGGAGGTACACAAACTGGCCCTACAAAAATTAGGAGCTCACAACGACTTTGTCTTTTGAATGTTGAAACATGGAAATTTATTTGCAGTTAATTGTTGGGAAGGCCTCACAGCTCTTTTCCATATTTGCCAACTTGCCCCAGCAGTTTCTTTCCCCGGCAGTACAAATGTTTGGGGAACTGTGTGGAATGCTCTCTAACATGTATGACCTCACATTCCCCTTCGTCCAAGCCCATTGGTATTGTTCAGGTTGGTGGAGGAGGCCTCAGTGGGAGCCCATCTCTTCAGTTTGAATTGGTTGTAACATATTAGCAGCAAGGCAAAGTTATTTCACATCAAAGTGACTTTTTTGGGGGAAGTGGCAAATTCAGTTTTATAGGCGCAGCTGTTGTGTGCAGAATCTGTTGGGAAGTTGCTGAGAAGTGAAAGCTTGTGATACTTGGGTCTAAATCCCTAGTTTATAAAAGGCAAGCTGCAAATAAACTAGGGTATTCAAATATGAAAAAATATTTTTGTAAATATGTGTTTGAAAATCTAGGCTCCCTCATTTTACATCTTAGCCGAAATCTTTCCAAAACTGCCATGATTTGGCACATGGAGGCTTCCTTTAATTTAGAAGTCAATGACAATATGCTAAAAAACAAAATATAACTTAGGAGAGAGCTCCCTAAGGGGGAGGGTGGTGGTAACTAGTGCGAGGAGGAGCCAGGGCTTTGTTCCTGCTCCCTTCCCTGGGGCTCCTCCCACTGCGGGAGTTTTGGCTTCTGCTGCCTTCTGAGCTCCAGCTCAGTGTGCAGCAGGAATGTCTCCCCAGACTTTGTGATTTGGCTCTTTCTCTGTATTTTTGTATTATTACTGTTATTATTTTCAGTGCTGGAAATGAACCCTGGGTACTCTATACCCACAGCATCTCTCTACTTTAAAAGTTTTCGGCCTTCTTGCTGCTTTTTCTTAGCACTTGTATTTCTTCAGATCTTTCTCTTAGCAACTCCGTGAACTGAGGGGGAACTGTGGTTTTTTTTTTTTTTTCCCTAGTGATATCATCATGACCTGAAAACAATACCTGACATGTTGCCCAATTTTTACTCTTTTAAGTGTTGGTTTATTTTAATATTTCAACTTATTCTATGCCTGTATGTCAGACGTGTATGTGTGCATATGTCTGTGCAGGCATGCTTTCCCATGTTCCCATATGGAGACCAGAGCTCAATATTAGGTGTCATTTTCTATTGCTCTCCACCTTGTTTCTTGAGACAGGGTTTTGTTAAGCTGGAGCTCACCATTTTGTTTATAGACTCCCTGTCCAGTAGTCCCCTATGATCCTCTTGTCTCTGCTTCTCCAGCACCAGAGTCACACATGTATTCTGCCATGTTCATCCTTTCTCTGGCTGCTGGGGATCCAAGCGCAGGCCCTCGTGCTTGTGCACCAAGCAGTTAGCACACTGAACCATCACTGTAACTAAGATAAATATTCATTTCATGAAAGAATCTATGAATGAATCGATGTTGGGTAGCTACCACAAGACCAAGCCAGGGGTTCATATCCATCGCCTCAAAGTCCAAACGCCAACACGGTCAGGTCAGTCAGCCAATGTAAATATAGACTGAAGTAGACCATGAATAATCTGCATTCTTCCGGGTAAGCAGAGAAGACATCCCGAATAGGAGCCTACTGAATGGGTGGTGACTTGCCTCCTCCTATGGGAGCTGGTTCTTCCAGTACTGGGTGTGGTGGGCCTGGGCTTGGGTGAACTATAGTTTCCTGGGACTTATGAAGGAGAAAAGATGAGGAAGAGAGGTCATCACGGGACAAAGCCCTGAGGACGGGTTGACTGTAGGTTTACAATGGAGGAAGAAGGTTTACAGATTGAGACGTGTTCTGGAAGAAACATCTGGTGGCTGTGGGTTGTTTTCAGCTATGAAGTTAGGCATGTGGTGCATGCCTGTGTCCCTAGCACTTGGAGGGTTGACACAGGACTGCTGTGAGCAGGAAGCCAACCTTGGTTACACAGGAAGACCTTGTCCCACAACCAAATGACAAAAAAAGAGGCCAAGTAACCACTTGTATGAGAGCTGCATGAAGCAGGTGCTGGGGACAGCGTAGAGGTAGAACCCTTCTTTAATAGCTAGCAATAGTTTTACAAATTCGAAGAGAGGCATGGCTCTGAAGAACAGATTTTTAGTGTCCATACTATTCTTAATGTAAGTTTTCCTGTAAGCGACAGAGCTGGTGACTAGTGGGCAGGGTCATGGGCAAAGTCAGATTGCAGACGTCTGAATGGGGCGTGGGAGGTGAGGAAAAGTCAGGGGATGGAGACCCCACCCTTGAAGCATTACACAGAGGTCAGAGGAGAATACTAGGAAGATGAAGGGGGTGTGGCAAGTGTCTACTGGTGCAGTTCCTCTCTCTGAGATGACAGCTGAGAGTTCTGAGGTGGAGGTGACCAATGGATGGGGAGAGTGTGTTAGCAAACACAGGAGGCCATGGGCCCAGGGGGGAGTGTAGCTGGGACAGGGCTTTTGCTCTGGGGTAGATGCCTGTGGGATGCATTTGTAGCTCCACTTCAGACATAAGTTTTATTAGTAGGTGCCAAGGAAATGCCCTCAAAAAGGCAGAAAAGCTTTACTTGTCTTCTGGGTTGACAGCTCAACCAAACCCTCAGGCATTTGTGGAACCTTGAATAGGAGGCTGTAGACTGAGGGAAATCCAGGGGCTCCGCTGCTTAGGATTTGACATTGACTGGAGCTCTGATCCCTGCCTACAGAGTTCTGAGGACCTTCCAGTAAGTGTAGTTGTAGCATTCTGAATATAACAAATCAGTCATTAAACAGCAGGAGTGATTTGAACTGCTGCAGTCATTCAGCCATATCTTTGGGTTGTAAGAATATCTAACTGCACAAGTACTGCTGTAACTAAAAATGTGTATTTTTGCTTTTTTTTTTGTCTCCATCAGTACATTTCACTCTGAGGTCTTTTCAGAGCATCTCATAATAAGTCAACAGACCTATTTCAAATGTGTTTGTTACTAAGCAACGGTTACTAAGAGTGCCTGTAATTAAGATGAAAGTTGCAAGGAAACGATGCTCAAACACAGCACCCTTTCCCCACCCCCATTTTCTGATAACTCAGGAGGGGTGGCATGGTAAAGTGAAAGGGGATGTTCTGCTGAGATCTCCCAATGCAGGCTGGTCCTCAGCCTATCAGACACTGTGTGCGTGCGTGCGTGTGCATGTGTGTGCGTGCATGTGCGTGTGCGTGCGTGCGTGTGTGTGTGTGTGTGTGTGCGTGTGTGTGTGCATGTGTGTGTGCGCGCGCGCATGTGTGCGTGCATGTGTGTGCATGCGTGTGTGTATGTGTGTGTGTGTGTGTGTGTGTGTGTGTGTGTTTCAGATCAGCATCTCTTTGTCTCTTGCATCTGAAAGGCACATTCCAGGTATGAGCAGGTAGCACATGTGCCAGAGGCAGCTGTGCGACATAGCTGTGCGACCTGACCACACACTGATGAGGACCGTGCTGCCCAGCACATAACGCTGTAGGAGGGATGATGGGCGCACACTCCATGTGAAACCAAGAACTTCCTGTGCGGTTATGACTGACCTAGATTAGCAGGGATGTAGGCCTGCTGTGTGCTCTCTTGAACAATGCAGTTTCGTTTTCTTTGGGGGATTTGTAAAGGAAGCTTGGGATGAGCTTTTTCCTATTCATCATGTCTGGCTCATAGCAGGCATTTAACAAATGCTTCTCTTTGCTTTCCCATTTCATTTTATTCTAGAGGCAAGGTGGGGGTGGGGTGGGGGGTGGTTTCAGGTTGCCATGGTAACCTGTTGTTGCCTGACCTCCTTTTAGACCTGTTGTTAGATGCCCAATCCAGCAGTCCAGAAGACCAGGCCTCACCCAAGGGAGGCCTTTGTAAGAGAAAAGGTTCAGGGGTATCAGCAAGCAGTGATGGAGGGACCCAGGTGTCTGAGGACACCCAGCTGCCTGTGCTTGGGTACAATGGATGTTAGTCCCTGAAGGGCCTTCTCTAATAGACCTTGTGTTATTTGGCCTCTGCCTTAAGCTGTGCAATGTTGAGCAGGACATGACTGCTTTGACTTTTGTTGTATTTTATTTATGAGACACTGTGTGTGTGTGATGCATACATATGGACATGTTGTTCCCATGTGAAAATGTGTGTGTATGTGTACATGCTTATTTGCAGAAGCCCAAGGTGGTCATTCTATTCATCCACAGTCACTTTCCACCTTCTTCACTGAGGCAGAACCTTGCAGTTGAACCCAGATCTTGCTGTTACGACTCGCTTCTCTGCCCTCTGAAAGATGGAACTTCAGGCAGGTTATCATGCCTACTCAGTGTTGGTGTGAGTTCTGGTGATCCAGACCCCAGGCCTTGTGCTTGTTGGATATTCAGCAGGTGCTTTATTCTTCATCTTCCCAGCCCTGGCTCTGAACTTTATTTCTTCCTTTTTAAGTGTTGTGAGTCAGGTGACAGAACTATCCTAAGAATTAGATAGGAAAGAATATATGGGAAGTTACATATTCTATCTACTTAGTAGGTATTTCCCAAATATCTCGTGTACATCAAGGCCTGCTCTAGTTTTATAATATTTTATCCCAGAGCTAATGAATAGCTCTATTAAATTATTCTAAGTGGCAGTTTAATATTCCAGTTGATCTCCCAGTTAGTGAAAAATTCTGCAAACAATGCATGTTAGGATTTCTTTTGCTCTCTTTGTCCTTGGTGTATGTGAATGTATTTTGGGGAGAACTGGGAGAGATTTTGCCAGGTCTTAACAGTCAATAGCGACTTGCCTTCTGAAACAAGATTCAAGAAAAAGACCCATGTGGACACAACTTGGTTCATTCTTCAAACTCTACCTATCTCCTAGAGGAAAACCAGAATTTAATGGCTAAATTACTTTGGTTCTTTAGCCTAGTTAAGACCTTCTTTATGGCTTTGGATATTTTTACTTCCTCCTTCACCCCTCTACTCTCCATTCTTAGGGACGTCACTATCTTAGTTATTTGAAGGGACATGTGCACGTACGTATGTGTATACATACATGTGTATGAAATATGTACCTTTTCATTTTATTATCTTATTTTCCATTGATCCAGTAGGCTTGACATTACTCACTACTCATAGAGGAAGTGAGAGTTACATGGGCTTAGTTATACCCACTTGGCCAGTTTGTGATGGGACATGGTTAGGATTAGCTCCTGTGATCCAGTCTGCTTTTGTTGGTACTGAGAGGGTTATTTAGAAGGCTCAGCTAGCCAGAAAGGGTGGGTTAGCTCTGGGGAATCTGGATGTCTTGAAGCAATATCTATATGCTACAGGGATGCCCAAGGGGACAGTGCTTAGCACAGGGGCACAGGCCCTGTTGTCCCAAGGCCAATAGCTCCTTCCATGAAGCCTGCAGAAGTTATCTAATCCTGGGAAAAAGCAAAGTGGCTGAGGGCTCAAGGGTTGTGACTGGGTCTTTGTTCCTTATAGGGTGGATACAAAGGCAATGGAGAAGAAGAGTCCCTGTAGGGTGCCACCTTTCTGCCTTCCAAGGGAAGCCTGCTTTGCAGAGACTAGAGAATGCACTATTCTTAAGATTCACAAGAGAGGCAGAACAAAGACTCTGCTGTATTGTATTTGAATAATTGTATTTTTCTGATCGAATAATTATCATGCCATCTCTCCCTATAAATGAATGTATTAGAGGTAAAGGACACCCCCCTTTCTTCTTCAAATGGTCTTATTTTAAGCTCTTGCTTTGTCCAACTGAAGCCCTATCACAAACTGGCCAAGTAGCTATCACTAGTCCCATGTACCTCTTGCTTCCTCCGTAAGTAATGTCGAATGTCGAATGCCCAACTTTTTTTTTTTTTTTTGAGACAGGGTTTCTCTGTACAGCACTGGCTGTCAAAGAACTCACTCTATAGACCAGGCTGGCCTCAAACTCAAAGATCTGCCTGCCTCTGCCTTCTGAATGCTGGAACTAAAGGTGCCCACCAACCACTGTACAGCTATGTCCAACTTATTGACTCAATGGACAATAAGATAGTGAAATGAAAAAATACATAAGCATTTCATCTACGTGTGTGTGTGTGTGTGTGTGTGTGTGTACGTACTTGAGAGCCGAGAGTAAAGTTTGAATAACGAACAAAGCTGTGCGCACAGTCTGTCTTAGAATGTACAATAAAAATTACAGAATTAGGGCTGGTGAGATGGCTCAGTGGGTAAGAGCACCCGACTGCTCTTCCGAAGGTCCGGAGTTCAAATCCCAGCAACCACATGGTGGCTCACAACCATCCGTAACAAGATCTGACGCCCTCTTCTGGAGTGTCTGAAGACAGCTACAGTGTACTTACATATAATAAATAAATAAATCTTTAAAAAAAAAATTACAGAATTAAAATAAAACTGCTTCAGGCTAGATTAACTTTAGGATCTGTATTAATTTTTTTCCATGCTGCTGGGAGCAAAATCCTGGGCAAGAAGCAACTTAAGGCAGGCAGGGCTGATTTGGGCTCACCGTTTGAGGATACAGTTCATCATCGTGGAAAGGCAGTGTGTCAGTAGGAGTGTGAGGTGGCTGGTCATATTGTGTCCCAATCAGGAAGCAGAAGATGAATGCTGAGTCCCTGTTAGCTTTCTCCTCCTCCTCCTTCAGTGTGGGCTCCCAGGCCGTGGGATGGCGATGCCCACATTCAGGTGAGTTTCCCGGCTACATTAAACATCCTCCTAGTCATACCTAGATATGTTTCCATGGTGATAATACATTCAGTCTAGTTGACAATGATGATTAACCGTCACAGGAGCGTCTGCCCCCACTTGCATATTTAATATGTATGGAATGTAAGCGCTGGGAATGTGGGGTGATTGTGCAGTATTTTAGAGTTATTCCAGCTCTGGGACTAGAACTTGGCTTTTCCAACTCCAGTAAGAGTTCTGGTGTCTTCCGTTCATTTGTCTATTCCTTAGAGCTTATTACATTAAAGATAAAGGCTCATTCATTCATTCATTCATTCATTTCATTGAACTATTGCTTTGTGCTAAGTGTTTGAAAGCACTTTTATGTGCGTTTTGAAAGCCCTGCCTTTCTTTCTTTCTTTTTTTTTTTTTTATTTAAAGATTTGTTGATTTTATATATGTGAGTACACTGTCACTGTCTTCATACACACCAGAAGAGGGAATCAGATTTCATTACAGATGGTTGTGAGCCATTATGTGGTTGCTGGGAATTGACCTCTGGAAGAGCAGATGGTGCTCTTAATTACTGAGTCATCTCTCCAGCCCCAGCCCTACCTTTCTTAACTTTAAATTATGCTTATCATGTGTGATGAATTAACAAAATGATTACTGTTACAGATCTCTATGTTTTGGTAACACACAAACATGCAAAGACTCCAGCTCTGTTTAATCAGTTCAAGGTTACATAGTCTAACATAGATCACTGTATGTAGGCATGTGCTTCTAGGGTTTGTATGGTTATAGTCACAGGGTACCTCAGGTCATCCTAACAGATGAATCTGAAACAACGGGGGCAAAGCTAGAAGAGTTGTTGGGCTATTGGCCTGCCCTGTCCCATCCTGGTCTCAGAGAAGGGCTAGGCCTGTTTTAAGCCAGCTCTCCGTGCATCAGGACACCAAAATAGGGAATTCTTGGGAATAGTGGGTTATATTACCAAGGAGATGGCCAAGAGAATGATTGTTCCTGCAAGCTTCCCCACTGAATAAGGTCTTTTTTCCTTGTTACAAAGAGTGATTCAAAGCCCTTTAGTCCTGGTCTGGCTGGAGTTGATGTGTGGATGGGAGGGGTGGGGCCTGCCTTCTACCTAGAGGCTTTGTACGAGGTCAAAGGGAAAACTTTCAAGAAAGGCTTTTGCTGGCTGAGTTGCTTTGGGGTTTGGGTGAGAGTTCTGGATGTTAGGTACCACATGGGGAAAGCCTTGGGGGTAGGTACTGGCTGCCAGCACACCATTATTTAGTATCAGGGCTCTCATCTGAAGGATGGCGATCCACAGTGAGGTTAAATAGAGGACTTTTTTCTCAGTTTCAGTCACTGATGTTGCTGTTTTGCTGCATAGCTCAGAATGGCCTTTAACTCACAGATCTTGTGACTTATGCTCCGGAGTGCTGGGACTGTGGGCATGAACACTGTACCTGGCTATGTTTCAGTCTTTTACGAAGAATGTGAAGGTTTTCTTGTTCCACTTAGCTCTGTGGTATTCTCTTAGATGCACACTTCTAGCTGTTCATCTTTTATGGTTCCTTCTTTGTGGGTAATGGTTGTCTGGGATCATTATTTTTTTTTTAAAGCAAGCTATTAAATATTAGCTTTTCCTTCTTTTACTTTGTGACAATACTAGGCATAGAAAACCTGAGGAATTCTTATATATTTCTCCCCTAGAGTTTCCAGATGACAGTTTTTTTTAAAGCATTTGTCATTTTCAGTTTTTCTCCTGAACCATAGAGATAAATGCGATAAAGTCTCTCTGTTCTTAAATAACACACTGTGCATGTCCTAAAAACAAAGGCTTTCTCTCACATACATACTTTACACTTTGTAAAATTGGGAAATAAAAATTGATAACATAGTGTTATCTGCCTACAGCCTTCTTTCAGATTTCCCCAAAATGAACAATAATGCCAGTTTTGCTGAAGGAAAAACACAGGGCAGGCTGCTTTTTGGATTGTTATGTTCTTTGGTCATCTTAATTTTGAACTGTCTTCTTATCCATGGAAGTAACATTTTTGAAAATTGTAGACCAGTATTTTGTAGAAGGATTATAACTTTATATTTGTCTCATATCTTCTTATAGCTAGATCTATGCTAGGCATTTTTTGGGTGGGACTAAAATTGATACTACTTTTAAGTCATTAATTTTTAATTAATGTTGACTTAGTAAAGTTAATAGATTTATTTTTATCATATGCCTTTATTTTACCTTAAATGTCTTATCCTATACATAAATCTAGCAAGTAATTTGCAAAATGAGAACAAATAATATTTAGATATTTAATCTAAATAGTGGTTAATAAATTAAAGTTAAACAGACAAAATTACCATGGATCCCTCTGCTTTGTAGCTTGCTTATTTTTTTTTTAAAAGCATTTAAAGCTGTACTTGTAAATACACATAATATGCTTTTAAATCCCTTCATGGGCCTAAGGAAGTAAACTTGAAGATCTTAGCACTTTCTTAAGGAGTTTTACAATTCTACCGAACTATATATTTCTAATTCTCCTAAACACTCTAAAAAAAAAACCACTTATATTTCCCCATTTTATTCAATCATAGTCTAAAGTCAATTGTGCTCATGTATATTCTTAATGATGTAAGGGGTGTGTGTGTGTGTGTGTGTG
>NC_034592.1:5266690-5283681 GCF_900095145.1 Mus pahari | reverse complement strand
AGTGTGTGTGTGTGTGTGAGTGTGTGTGTGTGTGTGTGTGTGTGTGTGTGTGTGTTGTATTCGCGAGTGCATGAATGCAGAGATCACAACAAGTTGGATACCTTCCTCTATCACTCTCTGCCTTATTCCTTGGGACAGGGTCCCTTACTGAATCAGAAACTTATTTAAGCTAGGTTGGCTGCCAGAGGTCCTGGATATGTTTGATTCCTCTCTCTGATGCTGAGGTTTCAAGTTTTATTTTGTGGATTCTGGGGGTTCACACTCAGGTTTGTAAAGCAAGCGCTCTTAACCGAGTCATTTCCCCCAGTCCCCATTCCACACACATTAATACCTAAGTTAAAAAGATGTTGCTGGGCTTCATAGAAAGCTGTTACTATTATAGATTGTATCTACTTCAACATCTCTACATTTTATTGCATTTTCTCAAGGTTTGTTATGACACAAGGTCACTATGGGAATCAACTCTCTTCTAGAAGGCAGGCTAGGGTTGTGGTTCTGATACTTCAGGTATGATAATTTGTGCCACTGCAGCCTTGTTTCTCTAGCAGGGATTTGGGGTTGAGGAGGGGCATATCCAGGCTGCTTTTGAACTATAGATAAACCTATTTTCTGATTATTGTGACACTGTGAAGCTAAGCCTAGCATCATCACCATGACAACAGGTACAATCCAAATCCCTCAACTGAGGTGGATTCTTGACCTTGATCTCCTGGCTGAGGTGTTTCTTTCCTCCTTTCATCTGATTTGGGTAGATATCCATCTGTGCCCTCACGCAGGATGCAAATGATCTCTTCCTGAGCTTGATTGCACTCTGAATTTGTTTAGTCGTGGCAGAAGCATATGGCGAGTTCTCCTGTCTCATTGGAGTTCCATAGGGCCCCTCAAAACCTTTATCCACAGCCTGAAAGCCCACTCTGATGAGTTGTCCCTTCAGTTTTTTCATCTTCATTTGAGTTATAGCTCCGAGAACTTGACTCAGACTTCCAGGAAGAGCTCTCTTGGTGCTATGGAGCTTGATCATGAAAATTCCAACAGCTGCCCCTGCTCTGAACATCTGAGAACTCCATGGACATACTGTAACTAGAGATGACTGTGTTCTCTTTTCAATTTTGGTGTTGAATTGCTTTCAAGCAGATTTGAAGGCCAAGTCACAACTGAACGGATAGAATCAAAGTGGGAAGACATCACATGTAGGAACATTTTGAAGTCATGGGTAGTGACTGCTATTTATTGTGATGTGCTATTTATGTTTGGTAATTGCATTTTGTTTTGCTTCTACAGAGTGCCTTGTTATAATAGCAGTTACTCTGTTTTGGTGGGCATGTTCTGCTCTGTTAACCTTTGTCCTTCCCTGCTTCTCTTTCTTTGGTTTAGTATGCTTATTATGAGCATATGTTTGCAATCAGTGGGGCTGGGTTTGAATTGTAGTTCTGCAGTTTATTAGTTTCGTGATCCTGGGGGAGTTACTGAGTCTCTCAGAACTTTTGTGGGTGAGATCTACCTCAGAGTTGTCATAAGGATCAGGCAAGTAGTTCCTGAACACAGTACAGTCTCTGGGGCACATGAAGGTTCAAAGAAATGTAACAGTTTTTCCATAATGTGCTACCCTCGCTGGGATTTGTTGTCATGGATCGTTTCTAATCTGCCCCACCTTGCCCTCTGACATCTTGTTGAGTCATGACAACTCTTGGCTCTTCTTAAACTGGCACATTGCTTGTAGGTACTGTGCATTTCCTCGACTCATGGTAAATACATAGTTGGTGGTTCATTTATTTTAAATAAAAAAATTGTGTGTGTGTGTGTGTGTGTGTTGCAGCAGCATCTGTGTGAAGACTAAAGACCAACTTTTTGGACTCTGTTCTCTCCTTCTATCTTTACCTGGGTTCAAGGGATCAAACTTAGGACACCAAACTTGGGCAGCAGATGTCTTCAGCTGCTGAGCTCGCTCGCTCCCTGGCCCATCTTTATTTATCTTAAAGATTTCTTTTCTCCTGTGAGGCACCTTCTGGGGCGACTGAATATTGAGTTCCATGGAACCCAAACTATCTTACTTACATAAAAATTGGTGTGTGTGTGTGTGTGTGTGTGTGTGTGTGTGTGTGTGTGAGCTCGGGAATGTGCGTGCCATAGCATGTGTGAGTGTCAGAGGACTGTTTTGGGAATCAGTTCTCTCTTTCCACTGCGGGATCTGGGTTAAACTCAGGTAGTCAGGCTTGCATGACAGTCACTTTTACCTGCTGATCTGTCTGTCACTCCATCTCTTCTGATTTTAGAATTTTCTAGAAGAAAACAGGCCTATTTTGCAGGTGTTTAGTGCAATTCAGGACAGTGTTGTCACTTGCCCCAATAATATAAGACTGCCCCTGTTTCTATTTCAGTAAGAAGCCAATTTTATGATCCTTGCAACCTCACCCTCGTGGTCATCATCGTCAGTCCTCTCTGGGAGTTGGGGGGTCTCAGAGAGAGAAATGGCCACTGATGGGTAGAAAGCATGATCCCTTCCATCCACATCATTCTTTGCTGCTCCTCTCCATTCCCATGAAGCCTTTGTTTGGATGATATCAGTCATAGACTAAGACCAAGAATGATGTGGTAACTATGACCCTGAATGGGTTTCAAAAGCTGAAAACCCTAGGGGAGAATATTTCCAGTAGCCTCAGTGTTCTGTGACATTGAGCCGAAGATAGCTGAATCAGTTCTACCATTGTCTGCTTGTCGAGACAAAATCACCATATCATGGTCACCATCAGCATCTTTCTCACTTTTCCAACTTGTAAATGAGCACCCCAACTGTGCGAATAAGGAGCTATGAACGAGTAAGAACATTTCAAGCAACTTAAAAGAAAATCCCGTTTCTTGGAATTCTTACAACTCTTTCATTTAAGTACTCTAGTTGAGGTCAAGTACATGGTTAAACTTACCAGTAGACTAGTAATTGCTTAGACTCATACACAACCAAAAGATATGCTCTAATCACTTCTGTGTAGCCATGCAGAATTTTTGTGTGCCATTTCTCAGTTGGGCCTTTATGTGTTTTTATGCCAATCAGGGAAGTTAGCAGAACCTAATTTGATCTATAGTACTGAAAAACAAACAAATGAAGAAACTAGTCCATCAGCTCTAAAACCATCTTCCCTTTGATGGTCCTTAGTTCAACCCATTTTTTGGGGTTTGATTCACTGGGTAGCCATAACGTCTCAAGAAGAGCAGGAGGTTGTATCACTTTGTCCTAGGTGATAGTTTATCCAGATTGCTTTCCTCAAAGCAAACTATAATGTATGCTCTCTATAAAAGATATAATGGTTGAAAATGAGACAATACGATATTAGCCCAGAAACTTAGAATACCCAAGATACATTTTGCAAAACACACTAAAACCAAGAAGGAAAACCATCATGTGGATACTTCATGCCTCCTTAGAATAAGGAACAAAATACCCATGAAAGAATATAGGTACAGAGACACAATATAGAGCTAAGATGAAAGGATGGACTATCCAGAGACTACCCCATCCGGGAATCCATCCCATCATCAGCCACCAAACCCAGATACTAATGCACATGCCAGCAAGATTCTGCTGAAGGGACCCTGATATAGCGGCCTCTTGTGAGGCTATGACAGTGCCTGGCAAACACAGAAGTGGATGCTCACAGTCAGCTCTTGGATGGAGCACAGGGCCCCCAATGGAGGAGCTAGAGAAAGTACCCAAGGAGNTGNANGGNGNTGCAACNCTGTAGGTGNAACAACAATATGAACTAACCAGTACCCNCTGAGCTNNNNTCTCTAGCTGCATATGTAGCAGAAGATGGCCTAATCGGCCATCATTGGGAAGAGAGGCCCCTTGGTCTTGTAAACTTTATATGACCCAGTACAGGGGAAGGCCAGGGCCAAGAAGTGGGAGTGGGTGGGTAGGGGAGCAGGGAGGTATAGGGGACTTTGGGGATAGCATTTGAAATGTAAATAAAGAAAATATTTAATAAAAAAAAACATAAAAAAAGAAAATGAGACAATACAGGTGGTTTTGTAAGATAGAGACCCCTCAGAATGGGGTAGGTACTGGTGAGTGTGGTCTAGACCATTGTACAGCAGTGGTAAGGGGTAAAGGAAGGAAATCAGAAGGGGAAACAGAAGGAAGACTAAGGAATCTCAGAGCCAGGTCGGCCTCTCACTGCTTCTGTTACTCAGAGGCCTGCAACTCCTTTCTCCTGGCTTATGATGAAGGTTAAGAATTGGAATAAGAAGCAGCCAGGACATCAGTTACCAGATTCTGAGATTTCTTTCTTTAAAAAGAAATTCTAAATTCTTTAGCCAGAGACTCTGATCCAGCACGTATGTAGTATGCCTAGAGCTTGAATTTCATCAGAAAACCATGGTCTCCACAAGAAACTTTTGGAAACTTTGGGTGAAGTGTTTCCTATATCTGGCTAGTCACTGATGGTGCTTGGATTAAAGAAGGAATGTCTTTGAGAACTGTATTTTTTTTTTAAAGATTTATTTATTTATTTATTATATGTAAGTACACACTGTAGTTGTCTTCAGACATCCCAGAAGAGGGTGTCAGATCTCGTTATGGATGGTTGTGAACCACCATATGATTGCTGGGATTTGAACTCAGGACCTCTGGAAGAGCAGTCAGTGCTTTTAACGGCTGAGCCATCTCTCCAGCCCTGAGAACTGTATTTAAACAGAGCAATCAATGTGCTTAAGGCTTAGAAGCTTTTAGAAAGCAGAGTAATCGGCCCTACTCTTCTGATCCCTTTGCTTGTTTCTTGCCATCTCTTTTGTCCTGGCCTGTCTTGGTGACTCTCAAAACAATAGTCATTGTGATCTGTCTCTGGCAAGCCAGCATCCTCTAGGACATCACAACCTTGAAAGTAGCACAGAAAGTTGAGGGGTTGGGCAAGCAAACCCAGGGGAGGCCCCACTCTCTCCCTAGAAGTCCTTATATATGCCCATCAGTGATGACTGAGCAGCCCAGGCTGCGAAGCCCCCGAGCTCTGTGGGTATGTTTCGCTTGCTTTTTAGATCTCTTTTTTCTTTTTGTGTCTTGCTTGTGTGAACATGCATGGCTGTGAATGTGTGTGTGTGTGTGTGTGTGTGTGTATGTGTGTGTTTGCTTATTGAGACTGAGGAAATTAAATCTTAAAGCAGCTAGCTGTGTGGCTAAGTAGGGCTAGGAAAGTGCAGAGAAAGGCATTCTTGGAGGTGGGCCTACCTGTTGGTATGGGCCCCTGAACCTCCCCCTTACTCCATAGTTTTCTTGTGTCATTAGCTTAGAAAGGCTCCAGTATATTCTCAGTGAATTCTGTGTGTCTTAAATGAGGCAGGCCCTAGAGTTCAGGCTGTTCTGCCTTGGCCCAGACTCTAGGATGAAATAGGGCTTGTTCCATAGGGAGAGATGGAGTGATATTTAAATTAAAATGACTCACAGGCAGTGTCCAAGGAGGAGGGGAGTGGGTGACCTAGAACCGGGGCAGGTGTTGTCCTCTGTTGAGGCACATTAAATGACTGGCCAAGCCTAACACACCAGCTTTAGTTTGTCAAATGGTAAAAATGCTTCGATGCCTGTGACGTGTGTTTACAGGTAGCAAAGAGGGCCTGACAGGAATTGTTTTTTTCTCACACATAGGTAAACTTAGCCAGGGCCTGTGTGTTAGCTTGACACTTTACACTCAGTGTATGCCCCCAGTTCCAGAAGGAATTGAGAATGGTTTAAACCACAGCAACGCTATAGATTACATACTTGTACCCTTGATGTAGAGATAAATGGTGTTCTTCTCTTGGTTAAAAAAAATCCTGAAGTTGGTCAGGCCAAAAAACATAAACAAAAACAAAACCAATAACAACAACAAAAAACCCACCCCCCCAAAGCCCCCAAAACCCAACCCAAACCAAACCAAAAACAAAAACAAAGAAACAAAACAAACAACAAAATAACAAACAAAAAACCCAAAAACCCAACTCCATTCAAAAACCCAAAACCGAAAAACAAGTTCCTGAAGTTTGTCATCACCCTGTAGATGACTGGACCCCAGGAAGTTTCCCTATCTAATTATATTTTGCATATGTTACTATTAAAGATAATCTTGGTCAGTAAAGACACAGGAACTGAGGGAACAGTTGGGACAGCAGACAGAAAAAAATGTTCTGTACTGTTTTGAATGGGCAGGAAGCCATCTTTAAATAGAAATTCTCCAAACTGGGATCATTAAGGATTGGCGGCATAAATGATTATCCTTGTTTATCATGCAAGTTTATGTGAGCAGAAGAGGATCTTCTAAAACGTTGAAACTCGCAAAAACAAACAAACACACACACACACATACACACACACATACACACACACATACACACACATACACACACATACACACACATACACACACATACACACACATACACACACATACATACACATACACACACATACACACACATACACACACATACATACACATACACACACATACACACACATACATACACATACACACACATACACACACACATACACACACACATACACACACACACATACGCACACACATACACACACACACACACACACACACACCCCAAACCACAACAGAACTGAGACAGGAATTCTCTAATACTGTAAGGGGCTCTGTCATTACTGCTGACCAGCCTGAAAGTATCAACATTAAAACTTTACAAGGAGCTCACCCAGTAGAACATTTCTCGGTTAGATTTAAGTGTGTGTGTGTGTGTGTGTGTGTGTGTGTGTGTGTGATGTGGGAAGCTTGGTACCTGAGTTTTGTCTTAGGTAGATATCCCTGACGGTGGAGAACAAAACAGAAGAGAACATTTCTCTGTGCCGGTGGCACCCCCTACATTCCAGCGGACGTTGTGTAAGAAGTGTGGCAAGTTTTGACTTCCAAAGTGGTCTATGCATGTTTAGGAGAAGGAGCCTTATGATGTGAGGCAGAGCTGCCATGGTGCCTAAACCATGTGGATTTAATGGTAAAGGCTACAACCCTTGAAGGCTGTGTTGAGAATCTGCTGAATGTGTTGAGCCCAAATTCAGATCTGGAGGACACCCTTTATAAGTAGGTGTTCTGATGGAGCAGAGGAGAGCCAAGGGATCAATGCTGACTCTTATCTTTTAGTCCTTTAAGAAGACAATACCGTCTTGAAGGTATGTTTGAAAGAGCAGTGATCTGTGTACTTGTCAGTGGTTCCCATCAGCATCATGTGGCACTGGATTAGAGAGCACTAAGGCTCCATATTTGAGGAAACCACCTGGGAGAATTAGAGATGTTGTCATAGTAACCATACCATCCATCCAAGTTCTGTGCTGCTATTATTTTGAGATACACGTTTCTTTGGAAACTGTGCCCCTAGGATTAGTAGGATGGGACCTTACTGATAATAATCGCCAACATGTACTGCATGTTTGGTGTGCCAGGCGCTGCTCTGAGAGCTTCATCTATGCTAACTCATAAGATCTTTCTAAGTCTATGAGAATATTCTATATTCTATTTTTAAGTTATTGTTTTAAGATAAGAATCTGCTATACAGAGAATAATTTGACTCCAGGTCACATGGCTTGAGAATAGAATTGAGATGTAGTCTGAGTAGAGAGATGGAGTCATGTTTGAGGCAGATGGATTCTGGCTTGAGAGAGATGGAGTCAGGCTTAGAGAGATGGAGTTCAGCTTGAGAGAGATGGAGCTCTTCACCAGCTCTCCGAGTATTGCTCCCATAGCTTTGGAATCAACGAAGACATTAGAGCAGTCATGGCTCAGCTGCAGGAAGTGCATCATCATTTGAGCCTGGCCTCTCCAGCTAGTTCTTTCTCCCTTCCATGGCTCCAACAGGAATTCTGTTTTATTAAACACATGTCTGCGTTTTCTTACCTCGAAGGTGTGGCTTCTCTGAGGTAAATGGTGTGAGGATTTAAGCTTCACAAAATCAGCCTGAAGGTGTCACAGAAGGAAAGCTGCCAAGGGACTGAAGTTAAACCTCGACCTCACACCATATAAAATTAGCCCAGAATGGGCCAAAGACTTAAAAAGTGAAATCTAGAAGCAGAGAATGCTCAGGGGTGAAACACATGAAGGAACACATAAATGCACACATGCAAACAGACAGACACACTCACACACACAGATACATACACATGTACACACACACACACTCACACAGGCTAACACACAGGCTCACACACAGGCTCACACACAGGCACTCACACAAATATACCCACTCACATTCAGGCACGCAAAGGCACACATACAGACGCACAGAAACATACACACCCACACACAGGCACACACACACACACTTACACATATTGGCACACAGTCACATTCAGGTACACGCACAGATACACACACAGATACATAGGTAAATACACACAACAGGCACATACAGGCACATACATACTCACAACAGGCACACACACAAAGACACATATACATACATACTGTCATGCACACAGGCACACACTCACACACAGGCATACACACAGACACACAGAGATATACACATTCACACTCAGGCACACACAGGCACACACACACAGATACACAGGCACACACACACTCACACATAGGCACACACACACTTACCCACACTGGCACACAGTCATATACACACACACAGATACACACACAGACACACAAGTACATACAGACAACAAGCACACACACAGAATTACATACACATGCACACTGACACACACACACAGGCACACACTCATTCACACTGAAACATATAGGCACACACACAGTTACACACAGAGTTGCACACACACCCCTGCATAAATCCATGTGACCTGGGATTAGGCAGTAGTTATACAAGACACCAGAAACTGAAGAAATAAAGAAAAAAATCATCAGTATTTAAATGCAGTTGTATACCTACCTGTCTTTCAGAAGTCAGTTGCAAGAAAGTGAGAAGGCTCCCTTAGAATGTTATGCTGAATCATAGATACAAGAAAGGGATTGTGCCCCAGATAAAGGACTGTTACTACTCAATAAAGAAAATACAAACTTAGTTAAAAATGGGCATAAGTGTTAAAAAAAAATCTCCAAAGTAGACATTAAGCAAACTGAAAAGAGGCTCAATATCATTAATTACAGAAACACAAATTAAAATTACATTGAAATATCTATTCATACTGTGGAGGATGGATATAGTAAAAGAAAAAGGATAATAATAAGTGTTTGCAATAAAGTATACAAACTGGAAGCCTTGGAC
The DNA here is from genome assembly GCF_900095145.1 of Mus pahari. Taxonomy (NCBI): domain Eukaryota; kingdom Metazoa; phylum Chordata; class Mammalia; order Rodentia; family Muridae; genus Mus; species Mus pahari. Next base: position 5,274,462 of record NC_034592.1, on the reverse strand, counting down.
GTTGTTGTTAGGGATGCAGACTGGTGCGGTTGCTTTGAAAACATGTGTTTGTTCCACAAAAAGTGAATGAAACAGAATTACACATGACCCACTGATGCTTATCCTTGATATATACCTCTCAAGGGGAAAACATGTTTGTACCAATGCTTATACATGAATGCCCAGAGCATCACTGTGCATGATAGCTACAATGCAGAGGCTGTTGTATTGATTGATGAGTGGATAAACAAGTGTGGTGTGGAGGAACATTATTTACCCCTGGAAATCAGCAAAGTACTGATACATTGCTATAACATGCTAGGTCTCAAAAATATTAAGTAGAAACCAGACACCAAGAGCCATATGTTGTATGATTTTTGTCTGTCTGTCTGTCGTCTAGCATAGGTGAGTTCATAGGATAGAAAGAAGCAGATCAGTGCTTGCCAGTGTATCTTGGAGAAAGTGGAGAGCAACTGCAGATGGTGCTGAATGTCCTGGAATTGCATGTAGGTTATGCTACAGGACTTGATGAATATTCAAAACTCACTGGATTGTATACTTTAGTTAGGCATGTAGTTTTAGGATTATACCTTAATGTAAATACATGTACTAAAGAAATTAAAAAAGAAGGCTTTATCTGCTTTTCTGGTAGAGCAGGCTGCAAACCCTTGGTGCTTCTGACTAAGTCAAACAATAGCCTGGAACCCCTGCCAAGTCTTTTTTAAGCAAGGGTATTAGGGGTGCTTTGATCGAGCACCTTGCCAAATGAGCAGCTTTGTTTCTTCTTCTTTTGTCTTTCAAACTTAGTGGCTGAAAGAAATGACTACTAGTTCAGGGCAAAGAAGACTCAAGATGGCGGGTGCCTCTGTTTCAGTAGTAAGGTTTGGTCACTGTCATGCTCTTTAAACTGCCACAGGCTCTGCATGTATGCTAAGATGACTGTGGTGGGCGACATTGCTCTACATTACATTGTTTTGGCCTTGGCTGTGCCTTTTGTGGCCAGTTTTTCTTTCCTTTTTGGTTTTGTTTTGTTGCTTGTGAGTATTTATTTTTTTACAGAAAAAGAATGCCCCTAGTGAGGGATACAGCAGTCCTCTGAGATCTAGCTGTGGAGGGAGGACACATGCTGTCTTTGTTTGTGTTTAGTTGAGTTAGGAAGCATTTCTTCAGCTGTTAGTCTCTAAAAAGAGATGGTGGGATATTGGTACATTTTCAAATGCTTTCCAGAACTTTCCAGTGAATACATTTAGCCTTGTGCTTTCTTAGCTAGAAGATCATTAATTAAGACACAGGCTTATTCAAAGCATTTATGAGGAAGTGGAAAACACCATCTCCATCCTCTTGGGATCCAGGCAGGAGACCAGTCGTTCATTTGGCATAATATAAGTGGAGGAAAGCTTACATGCTTACTTACAAGTTCCACATGGCATAGCATTCCTTTGGACAGAGTGGTTGTGAAGGAGCAACTTAATCATGAACAGAGCTTAAAGGATTAGCAGAGTCTGTACAGAATTCGTAGTCTTCATCCTTAAAAGCAAGGACATTAAACCTCCTCTTTCCCACTCTCTTTTTGAGATGGGATGTCACGTATCTTTGGTTGACTTGCTAAGTAGCTCAGGATGACCTTGAACTCCTGATCTTTCTGCAGGTACTACTCCTCTGCTGGGATTGCAGGCATGCCTTACTGCATATAGTTTTATGTGGCACTGGGTGGGAAACTAGGGCTTTGTGAATGTTAAGCAAACACTGTCAAGTGATCCACACATCAGTTATCCCTATTTTCCATTTTTAGTTTAATTCCGTTGTGTGCTCTGATAGTTGATATTACATGATTTCTGTTCTTTCAAATTATTGTTGTTTGTTTCTATTGAGATAAAATTTCACTGTGTGGCCCAGGCTGACCTCAGATTTACTGTAAGCCTTTTGTCTTGATATCCTATTATAGATGTGAACCAGCTTGCGTTTGCTGAGTTGGGATTAATGTGGTCGACATCAGCAAATGTCCCAAGTGAGCTTAAAGTCCTCATTTTGCTACTATAGATTGAAGTCATCTGCAGAGCTTGGTTAGGTATTGCTGCCAGCTGTCCACTTTGGACAGAGGGTATTGAATTCTATCTGAGTGGAGTCATCTACTTCTCTTTGCAATTCTGGTTTTGTTTTGTATACTTTGATGTTCTGTTATTACACGTACACACCTTAAGGGCTGTTTCATTTTCTTGGAGCATTGACTCTGCTGTCATTAGGTAATGGTTTTCTCTATTCCTGATAATTTTCGGTGCTTTTAGGTCTCTGCTTAAGTCTTGGGCTACTTTCATTTGTGGTAGCTGCCAGGTCTGGAAAAAAACTCAGGACAAATGACTAACTGTGATACCTGCTAGAGTACCAAATGTCTGCTGGTCTCCAGGCTTTCCCAGTGTAGTGACTACCTGTGGCTCTTCTCATTATGCCCCCTACACTAACCGTCTCCAGCTCAAGGGCATCCCTTCCACCAGCTTCTCTTTCCTATATAATCCTCCTGTTTTAGTTGTGAGCTATCTTGGTCCCCTCAGTCTCCTCTCTTTGTGTGTTCTCTCTTTTGTCTTTCTCTCTCAATCTCCTCTCCTCCCTCTTCTCCCTGTTCAGTACACTACTTTCTCTTCCTGCTCTGGACTCCCCCAGATGCCCCCTGGCTCTACTCTCCCTCATATCCACAACAAAGATCTTCCCCTCACTTTATCCATTTGGTGCCAAGAAACACACTTCATACAGTAGCATTGTTTATTTATCTCCATCATAACTGAGGCCAGAGGACAACTTAAAGGATCAGTTTGCACCTTCTGCCATGTGGGTCCTGGAGGAGCAGACTCGGGTGGTTGGGCTTTACGTGATCAGCCAGCTCATAAGCCTGGGGTTTATGGCTTAATTCACGTCGATGATCTTCGTCTCCCAGTTAATGTCCTTGGATCCTGGTGCTTGGTGTAGCTGGGTCAACTCTCGCCATTTTTGCTCCTGTTCTTTGTACATGTTGTGCTTGCTCTGCTCTGCTCTATTTGTCTGTCCCATTGTTCTGCTGTTTGCTTCGAGTTAGGTGACTACATGGAGGTACGAAGGTACCCCCCGGCCCTCTCTCCCATCCCTTTACATGTAGACCAACAGTTACGAGCATATGCACACACTCATAGATTAACTAGGAGTAGAGTAACACTAGTTTTCATTTTACTTCACCGTTCCCTTCTCTGATGACCAGCTTTCTTCATGCAGCCCTGTTTCTGACCTTTATTGTTTTCCTTCATTCCAAAGAACTTAGCCATGTATTGTAGAGTAGATGTGTTGGAACATATCCGCTCAGTTTCAAAGGATGATTTTACAGGGTAGAATCCTAGGTTGGTAGGTCTTCCTTTCAATCAAAACTAAACACTGACTTCCCTCTCCACTCTCTGCTTACACAGCTTCTGAAACGTTGGATGAAATCTTTGTCTTAGTTCTTAGAAGCCCTCCCTCACCTCACTCCTTCCTTTTGCTCTCAGGATGCTTTTTCTTTCATAACATACTCTCCACATACGTGATTCTTTGCATCCAGAAGTTCTTTGATGTAGTGCAGTTAGCGTTGGTCAACCAAAGAATGGAGTCACCTGACTCACCTACCCTATGAATGGCCCTTTAGGTCCCACAGGTTTTAAATTACCGGTCAACCTGCTTTTGACCTTGTCATCTACATTCTGGTCATTTGGGTCTTGTGTAAAATTCTCATCAGCTTTTCACTTAGTATTTCTTATAAATATTGATGGTTTTCTCTGGGAGTTATAAAGGAAAATGTCTTAATCCTGTCAATCACCCCACAATGGGTAGTTGAAATTCATTTATATAGTATTTTTTAAAATAATTTTTCTTTTTTGAGATTATAACATAATTACATCACCTCCTGCTTCCCTTTCTGTCCTCCAGACCCTCCCTTGTACTTCCTCTTGCTCTTGTTCAAACACAGGACTTCTTTTTATACATCCCTAAGTACATGAATACAATCTGTTTGATTATTTTGTTACCAGTTATTTGATTATTCTGTAATATAACCTAAGGAGGGAAAGCAGGATATGCCTCTCAGTCTTTAAAACAATGAGTTTGGGAGGCTTATGAGCCTCTGCTAAAGGTCAGACAATTGAGTAGTTCCTTCTTTTTAGAGGGTGGAGGAATTGTTAGTGACCTGTCAATTCCCTATAAACCCAAGGATTTTATGGATTCTGTGTTTGAATCCATTATGGTTATTTTCTTCTGTCTTGAAGTTGTCTTATCTCTGGTCAGTGGAGACTCCTGAATGGGTTGTATATTCTTTGACTCTATTAGTCTGCACCATTAGCTTCTGGGCAGCCATTTCTTCTTAAGTTATTGGATTAGTTGGTCATTCAGACGCTCTTCAGTTCTAGTGGCACTTCCAGGGTAAAGATCTCATATTCTGATATAGTTGGCAATTAAATCTCTTACAGTGAGCATCTGCTATTTGATCCTCCCCTTCAGAGTTCTTACAGTGGATGAGTTAACACATAAAGAGCATACATGTTTTGTTATTTTTCTCTGATCTAACCTCTATTTGTGTGGCACTGATTCAGGGTGGTTGCTTACTCCAAGCCCAGTGGCTTGGTAGCAAACAAAATGAGACAATCCAAATATTTATTTATATAAGGCTATTCTGAGACTTTACAGGAACTTGCCTGCTTTTGCACAAAGACTGAGACGTTATCATTAATTCACATGTTCTGTTTTCCTTCCTCTTATGTATCAAGCACCAGTCCTGTATGAGAGACAGCTACACACTGTCCTGTAGATTGCTAAGGCAGAATGGCAAGCTAAGAAAAGACAGTGGTCTCCTGGGGAGCTGATCAAGGGTTACCAGAAGGCCGCAAAGCTGGCCAAGCCTTGCCAGGTGGCTGCAAAGCCAGCACCAGTTCCTACAAGCTAAGTCCACACAGGCGGTGCCTGAGCCAGATCCAGGTGACTGGGCCAAGACCCTGAGCCTGTCTCTGGGACCAGAAGGCATAACCAGAGGGAAACAAGGATTTAAATTCCAGGGCATAATAGAGAAGCTCAAGATTGCTCACAGGGAGCCAAAATTGACTTTTTGTAAATGTTCGAAGGTCAGTCTCATTCCACACCATATTCAATGAGATTTTTAGAAGTATCTGCGTTCTGTTTCTTTCTGTGCCCCGTGGAGCACATGTGACTTCAAAGGCAACTCTGGATGGTACAGAGAGGAAAGAAGCAGGCTTTTATTTCTAGTTTTGGCATCAATCCACCAAACAGTTTTTGATGGAGCGAGCAGAACTTACCCGGCCTCTGCCTCTGAAGGCGTATCTGCATCTAGCAGGAGGCCCCTTTGTCTTCCTGCTTAGAGTTTCTACTTTACCAACCCAGCACCAATGCTACATTAAGGCTTTATTTTGCAGGAATACAGCAGGGTGGCTGCCAGATGATCCCCTGGAGAGGCTCTGAGTGGCCCGATTCAATAAGTGCCCCCTTCCCCAGTCTTTACTTTCCTCTCACAACGTGTCTTCAGGTTTAAGACAGTGGTTTGTAAGACCATTTAATAAACAACACACCCCACTCTCCCCAACATCTCCTTGGGCCCATGTCCTGCCCAGGAATAAGCCTTTGACCAGGTTTGTAGTATCAGGTGTGTTTCCGTCTATAGAGCAGGCTCGAGGTCAGTCACAAAGGGATGATTTAGCTCCAATATATTCACATCACTTTTGTGCCGGTGTGGACAGCTTGCTGGTGGGTTAGTATTGTAGAGTGCCTGGTCTCTAGTTTGGTGAGACTATTGATGACTTCCTACTCCAACAGCCTGAGAAACACTGACCTCATAGGATGCTGTCTAGTTGGGAAGTATCTTGCACCTGGTACTGGGGTTCTTGCTTGAAAGCCCATGACTTGTGAAGTAGCATTGTCTACCTATAAAGGTTCATCCTTTTTGCACAAGTCTAATAAGACAAAAAAGGAGCTCCTAGCTTCATTTTAAAGTATTTGGCCCTTTGTGAGGATTGAGTACTGGGTTCATGTTAACACTGTGCAATGGTTGTGTATGCAAACTAGCATGTATGTGTGTGTGTGCGTGCATGTGTGTGTGTGTGTGTGTGTGTGTGTTTGTGAATGTGTACATGTACTTCTGAAGACTTGGAGACTTGTACAGACATAGGAGTCAGAGATGCCAATATCGCCCTCAGTGATACCATCTACCCTTTGCTCACTCTGTTATGGCTTGTATATTACATGAGTTTCCTCAGAAACAGCCTGCCTTTGCTTGGCCTTGCCTGGCAATCCCCTCTGCCTGTTCTTTCGTGGAGACTGGGCTCTTTTGGTCTCTTGGTTTTTGTTTGTTTGGTTGGTATTTTTTTCCTCCTGATCTTCTTGGTTCTAATTGTTGTCATGACTTTTCCAAAACTATGGAAAAGCTAGGTTTGACATCCTGCTTTCTGGTGTGATTGGGTAGTAGGTATGCTGAACTGGTTCAAAGTTCTCCTAGCAAACCAGAAGTGGTTTCAATGCCTGACATGCCTTTCTACTGTTCAGGGACAAACTGTCATTTCATGTGACCTTATCACTCCTCAGGGGACAAAAGACCTGAGTCTTATTATTACAAGTCATAATGTATTATTAGTTTTGATGGACATGATATTATTAGCTTCGATGTTTTTGATATTGGACTTTTTACTCCTGCATTAATAACACATAACCTGGAGATTGTCAGTGAGGATGCCTTACACTGTGAAGACAGTGATGTGATATCAACAACAGTTAGGCCAAGTTGTTAAGAGAGAGCTCTGCCTCATCTTTCTTCATGAAAATATCTCTGTCCCTGAAGTTTGCCTATGAGCAGAATGAATTTATTTTTGGTTTATATGTACTATGATCTTGAAGCATTTATCAAATAACTAAAATATAAGATTTTTATTTATAACTCTATAGGTACCAAGAGATATTTTAGTTACATTTTCAGCTTTCTAAAATTAGCAAGATTGTATATGGTGCGGTATAGTGAGCATATATCAGAGATAGGTATGCTCCCCCTGTAGCTTGCTGTATCTTATTGATTTATTTTGAGATAGATAGGAAGAGAGAGAGAGAGAGAGAGAGAGAGAGAGAGAGAGAGAGAGAGAGAGGAGGAGATAAAAGTGAATATGAAGAAATTGCATGATGTGTCAAAGAACTTTACCTGAAATAGTTATAGGGAAATTTAAACTTAGATTGGTTGAGATTTACATAATAAATTGTTGAATATATATGCACATACACATGAATATTTTGGAGACAGTGAATTTAGTCAGCATAATTTAGATAGTTGGAGATGCCAACATGAAGCAGAAGGAAGAATTTGGATAGACAGAGTGGAGAGGAAGTGGGGTGGGAAGGAGAGCATTACAAAAGGGAAATGACACAGGAAACCTGAACACGAAGGACTAATGGCTGGGCAGATGGCTCAGTGGGCAAGCTGCTTGCTGAGCAGGCATGGGGACTTGAATTTGAGCCTATGTAAAAAGCCCTGGTTGGTGCCTATCTGTAAATCCAGAGTTGCACACAGAGGCAAGTGGATTCCACTAGACAGCCAAATAGCAGCGTCCAGATTCAGTGAGGAACTCTGTCTCAAAGAATAATGTGGAGGGCAATAGGGGAAGTACCCAGTGTTGAATTCTGGTTTCTATGAATTTGCACATATGCATATGTACCTACATCCATGTACACACACACAGACACACACAGACACACACACACAGACACACACACACACACACAGAGAGAGAGAGAGAGAGAGAGAGAGAGAGAGA
>NC_034592.1:5221487-5266635 GCF_900095145.1 Mus pahari | reverse complement strand
AGAGAGACAGAGAGACAGAGAGCAGAGAGGACTCAAGGCACAGTACCATGAGCTGCTGCTCCTGAGACATACAAGATTTAATGCACTTTTTATTAATGGGATCAGTGTACTTATCAACTTGATGACAAATGACTTTAATACTGTGCTATTTTATGTGTAGATGTGAAATAAATATGACTAGACCTAAATGATATTGTTGCTAGTTGATATAAGTAACTTAGATTATTTACCAATGTTGAAAGAAGATCACACAACCACAAGCAACTGTATCTGCAGATGTATGGAATTGGACAAGGCATAGAGTTCCTTTCGTCTTCACACAGAAGGTTCACATGCTGAAGACCCAGAGGAGTCGGGGCTTTGAGGTGTATCTGAGCATCGTGCCCTGCACATGATGGAGTTTTAGTAGTTTCCACTGGATGAATGCATTACTTTAATGTGAAAGATCTCTCTTGACCTCAGAGACATAAAGGGCACAGCAGGTGCTTGTAGAAGGTCTTCATTTTCTAGCAAATATGTTAGGCAAGCATTGGTAAAGCCTTGGTAATAAGAGGTATTTTGTAGATAGTTTTGGCCATTAAACCCAGCCCAAATGGTTCTATTGAGTGTCTGCTATGCCCTTAAGTGACATAGAAGATATATAAGTTTTTCTCTTCATGGAGGGAGAAGAATATGAGAGCATCTAATGGGAGACAATAAGAAAATGAAGGCAGGGCAGTGCAGACTTGCCAGAGGGGCGGGCAAGTGGCTGTCTTTTCTCCTTTTTTTGGAAATTGACTGGTCGGGGTTTAACTGCTAACTCTACTTATGACTCAGATCCGTATCTGTTCAGACTTTCAGATCCAGATACAAAACAGTTCCTCACCCTTAAAAACTTTAGCTTTCTAAACTCAAACTCTTTCTCTCCCAAAGAGAGTAAGTCCTTTTCCATTGTTGTCTGTTATAATATCAGCATTGACTACATCTGTGTATCATGGTTCCTTGTGGTTTATCAGTGGCTACGGCTATTCTGTTCTGGCTGGTGAATATTTGAAGCCGTAGAGGAGACACTTAACTAAGGAAGCCCAGATGTGTAAAGCAAATGTGGCTGAGAAAAAAGAAATGAAGTGATGCTCTTAGGACCCTTTGATGGAGACATAGATGGTAGAACTTTGGCTCTGAGGTAGACCTGTTTCAGGAGAGACACAGCAGGAGAGATTTCTACATCCCTTGATCTGTAAATACATTTGTACATACACTAACCACCGTCTTGTTTAATACTGACAATATGTTAATATAACCATTGATAAGTAGAACTTTCCTTTCAATGTTTTGGGAAAGCTCAATATATAAAGAAGGCATATTAAATTTCAAATTTTATATTTATTATTTTTATTTATTTATTTAATTGTGTGTGTGTGTGTGTGTGTGTGTGTGTGTGTGTGTATACAATGTGTATGTGTGTGGGTGTGCATGTACCAGAGTGATCATGTAGAGGTCAGAGGGCAACTTTTGGGACTGTATTCTATCCTTCCATGGTATGACTTGGGATCGAATTCCATTCATTAGACTTGGTGTTAAGTGCTTTACCCAGTGAGTCATCTCACCAGCCAACTGCCTTAGTTCGGGTTACTATTGCTGTGATGAAACACTATGACCAAAAGCAAGTTGGTGAAGAGAAGGTTCATTTGACTTGTAAGTCCACATCACTGTTCAACAATGAAGAAAGTCAGGACAGGAATGCAAACAGGGTTGGATCCTGGAGATAGGAACAAATGCAGAGGCCATGGAGGGGTGCTGCTTACTGGCTTGCTGCACATGGCTTGCTCAGCATGCTTTCTTATAGAACCAGGACCACCAGCCCAGGAATGGTATCACCCACAATTGCCTGGCCCTCCTATATCAATCACTAATTCAGAAAATTGCTTACAGCCCAATTCTATGGAGGCATTTTCTTAAGTAAGATTCCATCCTCTCAAACGACTTACCCTGTGCCAAGTTGACATAAAACTAGCCAGCACACCCACATTTGCATTTTGCTGACACATGAATGGGTTTATATACAAAACACCTTGTCTCTTAGCTCTGTGGTTTTCAGCATAACTTAATGTAACTTAGTGGCACAGGCGACCTTCCACCTGCCAACAGTACATGGCATCACTGTCCTAAATACAGGACATGAGATGTTGAGTTAAACTGCAGTATTCTTTTGACCTGGCTCGGAGTTTTAGTAGGATGGAACTGATTAAAGGGATAGACTCTGAGATCACTGGGCTTGACCCTCCCACCACATTTACAGACATTTAGCGTTTTAAGCATTCAAAGGAATACTGTGACCAAAGCTCAGAACATCTTTCCAGGGGGTGGGGCAGGGGAAGAAAGTCATGGGAAGAAATGTATTTTTCCTTCTTTGAACTGAAGTAGTATGAGATGAAAGAGTACAATTTTGGGGTTGCTTGATATATAGTATTAAAAATGTCTCAGGGCCAAACATGCTTTAGAAATGATCTGAGTTTTCAGTCATGTCCAATTTTCTCAGTGTGGTTTTCCTAGGTCTTCTGCTTTGGGGAGGAAGTTAGGGGTTATCACGTGGAGCTTAAAAATGTAGTTTCTTTAGATCCTTTGCCAGTATTCCATCATCATCCTAACACAAAGAACATGGTAAACACCCACATTCTTCATGGAGAATCCCTTTGAACCAGATCAACAACAGAGAAGTAAGTATCATGTTACACACCAAGTCGCCCACTCCCGTGTTCACTGTGGCCTTGTGCCCTTTCTCAAAAGAGCCCACTGTCACCAGGTGCTACTTTGTTATCACTTATGGCACTCTGATATAGAAGACCCTGTGCATTTTTAATTTCCACAAAATGCCTTTGAAGAATGTCAACTAAAATGTAGAGGGGTAATGGAAGATAATACATGGTGTATAGCCACCATAGTACTTCATAAAGTATCATAGTGATTCTGGCAAGGATGATGAGGGCCTAGTAAAAATAGTAAGGGAAAAGATTATTGGGAACAGAATCCCCTCACAGTGTCAGATCGTGGACTGCTTCATCACAAGGGAAGAGGTAGCTTAACAAGGGAAATCCCCGAAGACAAAATCAAGCCAAGAGGAAGAAAACTCCTTTCCCCACCTGTCATTTGAGCAGCATCCCTGGCCACAATGCTCTCCTGAATTATACCAGGAGAAAACAAGGAAACAAATCCAGGGATGAAGGCTTGCACTCTTCAGTACCAGTGATCAGACACAAGGAGGGTGGGGGAATCTGTTTTGTTTAAAGGAGATGAAGGAAAGATGATATCATCTAAAGATGATGTGTGATTCTGACTGCATTCTAGACTTGGGCAACAGCTGAAAAGGGCACATGTGGGTCATTTAGGGGACTTTCAAGTCAGACTACAGACTTATTAGATCATATTAGTGCTAACTTTCCTGAGTGTGATAATTGTGTGTGTATAAGAGAATGTCCTTGTTTGTATATTTAAAAAATGTATTTAGAAGGTTTCATTAGCATTCAGAAGCCTGGGTTTTATTATGCTATGGCCATGTATATGTGCCATCCTACACTGTCTTTTCCCTTCCCCTCCCCCTTTACACATTCGCACCCTCTGTGTTCCTTCTCGCTGGTCCTCATCCTTTCTCCAAGCAGTCCTTTCTCATTTTCATGTCCCATGCATTCTGTTGTCTTCCCTTTCTCCTGCTTGTTCCCTTACAATACCTTCCCGCCCTCCTACCGCCTTTCTTCTTACATGTGTGTACACTTATGAGCACAGATTTAAATATAGATTCTGCGTAGGAGACAAAATATGTGGTGTTTATGTTTTTGAGTCTGTGTTATATCACTTAACAAAATGATCTCCAGCTCCATCCATTTCCCTGCAATACCATGATACCATTTCTCTTCACATGTATGAATTATATTAAAATGGAGCTAGAGGGATGGATCAGTGGGTAAGATCTATTGCTGTACAAGCATGAGGACCTGAGTTCAGATCCTATTGTCCACATTAAAGGCTGGGCATATCTGTGTGTCTGTAACTCCACTGCTATGTGTATAGGTTCATGTGTGTGATAGGGATATAGGGAATCATTTCAATGGGACTTAGTGGCTGCAAGACTAGCTCCAGGCTCACTGAGGGACCCTGTCTTGAGGCACAAAAGCAGAGTGTAATAGAATAAGACATCCAATGTCTTCATCTGCCATCTCCACATGTGTGCACATAACCCACACATAGTTATACCAAATATATGTACAAAAGGAATTATATAAAGTAATCACATGTTACTATCTATATGTTACATAACAAATGTAAACACTGTATTTCAAATATAAACATATTTATTATATAAACTATATTATGTGTATTTTATTTATCCCTGAATACTTATATGTATGTGCATGTATAAATGATGTATGGCCAAATGTTGGCAATTGGTAGATTTAGATGGAGATATCTTTGATGTACTAATTTTGAAGTGTTGTTTGACATAAAAAAAAAATTGGAGAAAAGGACTTCTGAATTAAGGAATTAAGGGTGAGGTCATGGGTGGAGGCCTGGAACTGTTAAACTCAGGTTCATAGCAGCACAGCATCCTTTATGTTCTGAGCCACGCTGAGCTGGATACCTCTGTCTGTCAAAGCCCGGTATATACAATCATGGGTGCTGAAGCGAGGCTGAGGGAATGGTTCAAAACAAAGTATTTTTAGACAAGAAAAACTTGCTGCTGGACTCTCAGTCCCTGTCTTCTCATTTTCACACTATTACCTTTTTCCTGTTAAGAACCCCTAACTCCCAGGACTAGTGTAACAATTAATGTGTAAGGAGTGTGAGACCATTTTGTGAACTATGGACATGATATCTGAAGCTTCCTTGTGTTTGGTTGTAATCATGTTGAATCACAACACCCAGTGTCGTACCGGTACGTAGAATCCAGATACAGAGAAAGACGAGCTTGTTCAGCAACTTCATTAAAGAGTCATTCCACATAAATGTAGTTTAGAAAAGTAAAGCTGGCTTCTTGTAGGTGAGATGGCTAGAGTCTTCCTCCGGACTCTCTACAGCAGTGTCTAAAACAGAGCGTGCACCAACTTTCTCAACCAAGGAACAAAACTTCACCCACTTTCTGTGCTCACATAATCAGTTGTACTTGTAGAGACTCTTTCCCTAGAGGTTAAAAGAAAGCAAAGAAGAACTTTATCGTAAGTAAACAGAGAAAATTAAATAGAGAAACACTTGAGGTTGCTTGCTGCGTCCTTATCCTGAGATTATTTCAACTGAGATTTTTTAAGTATGCCTTGCGTCCAGAATTTGATTGTTAACAGCAAATCTAAAAAGTCAGTGTATGTGGAGGGCGTGAATGAGTAAGAGGAATTAACGTTTTGCCCTTTCTGAGGAAGGGAGGCCAGAGTTTCTGTAGATGGGACATTTCCATCTTGACAGGAAGAAAATAAGGCAGAAAGAAAACATCTCATTATTTAGAAGTGACACCCATGTCTATTGTTGTATGTGATGGCTTCTTCAGTGAGCAGGGGCTATTGGCGTGCGGCCTGTCGGGGGAACAGGTTCAATTGACAGCAGTCCTGAGGATGCTGCATCAGCCAGGCTGGCACTACCTCACCGTCCATGTCCTTGGTATGTGAGCAAATTGTCATGATAAATACATTAGCAGTTCTTGAGTAATCACTGTATACAACGGAGCAGTGTTGAAGCTTTGTGTCTCTTTTCTCGTTAAGCTTTGTAACAGTACTGTGGTACACATGTATTTCTAACATCCTTATTTATAGATGCGGTGGGCTCAGAGGTAAATGTCACATATATGAAATCACATAGGTAGGTATAGCCATCTTGCTACGTGAGTCTAAGTTGCCTGACTCTAGAGTCCATTTATCATCAGCATCACCACCACCACCACCACCACCACCACTACCACCACCACCACCATCATCACCAATGTATATTCAAATTTAAATTGATTGTAAGCAAGTACATAATACATAAAAATTTCATGTACCTCTGGGGTCCAATGTGCTACTTTGATGGGTACACTGTGTCAAGGTCTACATATTATGGCAAACATATCTGAAAACATTAAGGATTCTTTCTTCTAGGTTTTGAGAGAAACAGTACCTTCTTGTTACATAGTCACCCTTGTACGCACACTGGAACTTGGTGTTTCTAATTGTTCCCGTTGAGACACATTTCTCATATGCTATTCCATAGCCTTTGGTAACTATCATTCTATTCTTAACTTCAACATGGCCAACATTTTATATTCCTTATAGGAGTGAGACCATGATTTCTCTTCCTCTTCTTTCTCTTCCTCTTCTTTGATTCTGGATTCCTTCATTTAACATATCCCAGTTCCTTCCTTCCATGTTGCAAATGATAACATTTCATTCTCTTTATGGCTGACTGATATTTCATTGTGTACATATGTCACATACTCTTGATCCATTCATCTGTTTATAGCGCATATATATATATNCTTCAGTTCTTACAGTTTGACGTGCTGATTTGGAAACACACATTTAAAGAGTTGCGCAAAGTTAGAGCACCCAGAGTAGCTGAGTTTAAGACATCTGATAGCCATGGTCCTTAGGACAGTGTGCAAGGAGCAAAAAAGCAGAAAACATCAAAAGCTTGAATTTCTGCCAAATGAATTCAGTTGGCCAAGGGAATCTTTCAGTGCACCGAGCCAGAATTATTATAGCGTCATAGACTTGCATGCACAAAACCAGATAGGAAGTAAGGGGGAAAGGTAAACGTCTGGAGGGAGTTTGGCAGATAAAGCACCATGAGCATGTGCAAACACACACACATGCACATGCACACACACGTGCACACACACATGCACAGACACACACATGCACACGCGCACGCACGCATGCACACACACGCACATGCACACACACACACACACACACGAGAAAGTACAGATAATCCTTTCTTTCTAGAACTTGAGACCTTTTCCTTTCCAAAACCTACTGATAAGAAAATGAACTGGAAAGCCAGGCACTGGGAGAAGATACCTTTACATGACCCATGGCATACAAAAGATATTCCTGGATATGTCAAAACTTAAGATTCAACAGTAAGAACAAGATCCAACAAAAGTGCACACGAAGACTGAAGAGACAGCTCTTCGCACTGTCACCAGTCCCTTACACCTCTGTTGGTATAGTTGCCCTTGAGGAGGCCGAGGATGCCAGGTTTGGAGACAGCTCTTCGCACTGTCACCAGTCCCTTACACCTCTGTTGGTATAGTTGCCCTTGAGGAGGCCGAGGATGCCAGGTTCGGGGAGGATGCAGAGAAACGGGCGCTTTGACGATGTTGCTGGAATGCATACTATGGAGCAAACAATATGTAAGATTCTTTGTGGAATATAAAAGTTAGATTCCACTCCAAAATGGTTTTCCAGGAGAAGTAAAAATGTATACAAATATATGTGAATACTAACTTCTACATTAGTATGCATATCAGCTTTGTTGTCTCAGTCCAATCTGGAACTGCTCATCAACTGTTCATCAACAGGTGGTTGGATATTTTGGCCTTTCCAAACAATGTAGTACTGCTTAGCAAGTAAAGGAACAAAATGCTCAGTTCACTCAACAGGGAGAACTAGTTTCAAAGTGATGTTATGAAGTGAAAGGAGCCAGTCATAAGTACATGCTATATATTTCTACTTCAGTAAAATTCCAGAAGATACAAATTAACCTGTAGTGATAGATAGCTTATTGGTGGAACCTTAGTCTTGGGTTAGTGGGAAAAGTAAAGGAATGAATTACAAAGAAACCCGAGTAGTAGAGACATGTATTACCTTGTTCATAGTGATATTTTGTGGGCATACAAATGTCAAAACTTGTTAAATTGTACACTTTAAATGCATGCTTTATATTATATGTAAATCATATATCACTATAGCTATAAAATGGAATTTTGACAGTAAAGTTAGGCTTTATGTGGGACAAGGATCTTAATTTATGCTGTGGAGACTATGAGGTGACATATTAATAGTTTTGGTCAGGGGTTGGGGAGGTAGCTCTTTCACCAAAATGCCTACAGTATAAGCATGGCAATTTGAACTTAGATCCCAGGCCCCTGTGTAATCTGCTGACCATGGTGACACATGCTTATAACCCTGGTACTTGGGAGGAGAGAGGCAGGCTGATTCCTGGAACTCATTGGTTAGCCAGCCTACCCAAATTGATGAGATCTAGGGTTAGTGGAGAGAAACTGTGGAGGATACCTGATGTCAGCCTCTGGCCTGCACACACATGCACACACTGACATGAACATGTAGGCATACCACATATGGGCACATACAAGCTCACACACACCGTTAGAGCAGATGAGACCTTAGCCACAATCTTTATCACAGAGCAGTAGAATGACTTGTCCAGGATAGCAGCTCATCATTCAGGGAAACCGTTAAAACAGTCCTGTGTCTCGTGATCTTCTGTAAGAATGTGCCAGAAGAGCACTTTGTCCTAGTAAGCATCTTTGTGGCTTCCTCATCCTGAAAACGCACCAGACACAGCAGTGCTCAGTAAATAGACTCTAGCTGCTGGAAGCCTGATGTTTCCTAATCTGAATTATAGATGAGAACTGCTTCACTTTCTTGGCATAATGGAAAGATGGACTGAGTGGGACAGATCACCTTTCAGTTCCTACTTATTAAACATATTTGGAGTTTCCTTTGGGCACAAAGCTATTTTGTTGGAAGGGTTGACACTTCCCAGGTTGGGGAAAACCTCAGAGGTAGAATATAAGGGAGTCCATTTTTTTTTTCCATCTAAATTTGGCTACAAGTTACTGAAGTCAAAGAATGGCTTAAAGCAAGGCAGGTGTGTTTTTCTCCGAAGCTTAGTGGGTGTGGCCTTGTTGGAGGAAGTGTGTTACTAGGGCCAGGCTTTGAAGCTTCAAAGCCTCTTGCTGTTACTTGTGCATTGTGGTTCAAGGTGTGAGCCCTCAGCTTCCTGCTCCTGCTACCACGCCTCTGCTCTGTGGTCATGCGCTATTGCTAGCCCTCTGCAACTGGAAGACAAACGAATTCCTCCTATGAGCTGCTTTGATCATACTGTTTTGTCAGAGTAGGAGAAAAGTAACTAATGCAGGACTCATGACGTGCCATTCTTTTCTGTCCTCCACTGTAGGGTGTGCCATTCTTTTCTGTCCTCCACTGTAGGGTTAGGTGCGGTCCCACCACAGGGTTCCGGGAGTTTTGACTGCGCTTACCGATGGGTGTCGGGCTATTGTAAGCTGTAGGACACCGCTCCAGGAGTGGGGGAGCACAATCTGAGGTCCCAGGGACCACTGGAGCTGGCTCGGGGGTTCCTGAGCCTGCAGGGAGGCTGGGGCAGTCTGGTTCTCAGGCTCTTGGGCTCCCAGGTATCACTGACAGTCGAGGAAGAGCTGAGAACAGAGTGGGGGCCGAGTGCTGGATCTAACCCGGGGCTGAAGGGGCAAGAGGGGAGCTCCTGCTGGATCCCTCGGGGATTGAGTCCTTTGTTGGCAACTGGTGTGACTTGGTGGAGGCTGTGGCTGGGAGCGCTGAGAGACCTGTGGGAGATTAGATGGCTGGCTCTTTAGGCGAAGGCCTGCTTTGTTGCTCTCCATGGTGGATCCTGATGAAAAGAGACCGTCCATGGTTTTAAGGCGTTTTTTTGTCATGGTGGAAAGTGGACAAGTGAAATCATACCCCACTTCTCAGGGCGGGCCTGAGGTTAAATACCTTTTGCAGGGAGAAGTGTCTGGGAAGTAGAGCTTAATTGGCTAAGCCCTCCAGGCCTTTAGGTGCCTCATTAAAATGCAGATCTGTCTTGAGGCTATGTGACCTGTGGTCAAGTCGGTTACCTGTTGAGGGGCTTGGGGGTTTGCCCTTACTTGACTGAAGGACACAGATCTATGGAGGGCTTCGGCCTAGTGTCAGGAGTCTCTGTCCAGGAGTGTGGCAAAACGCCACTCTATCATCCATTTCTTACCCCCTCCCAAAAGTGACAGAGGAGCTTCTTTCTCCAGGTCTATGAATGGGGATGCCTCTTTAATACCCTGGGAAATAGCTTCTTTGGTTGTTAGTGTCACCTTTGAGAACTGCAGAGGGTTCCTGGTGAGGCGAGCCCATGGCAATGGAACCTTAGAATGGTACCCAAAGAGGAAGGCCATGGGGAACTTGTTAACCTTTCATTGATGGCGACTAAATCATTGCACATTAATATGCTACTGGAAACTCCATTTCTTAGGATATTTCTAAAGCTGATCTGTATTTTCACAGAGAAGAAACTGAGGCATGTAAGGATATGCAATAAAGCGGCTCTGTCCTTCTAGGAAATCAGTGGCAAGATCAGTCCTGGAAACCCAAAGTAAGGACTTATGTATGCGTTGTTCCTTAGCCCATTGGGTGATATTTAATTTGGTGAAAAAATCAGAAAAAGATCTAAAGGAGAAGAAATATAACTTCAGGAGTTTCCTCTCCAAGCCCTATATTAAGAGAATCTACATTCCTTTACCAGTGCACGGGGCTTGGGCCCCCCAGAGTTCACAGGGAAGCTGGATGCCTTGTCCTTAAGAGCCAGGCATCTTGCTCTTTATCTTTTACATGGGATGCTAAATGGTTGCTTAGCAACATGGATTCTTCTAGCTCTGAACAACTGCAGCAGCCGCTGAGCTAACAATGGGGCAGAGTTAGAGAGAGATCCTCATTTTTTAAAGCTTCTTTGCTGGGCTGAGGGGAAAGAAAGAAGGAAAAGCAAGTCAGGCGAAAGAAACATCAGAGGCGCCATGCAGAAAGGCAGGCGGATGGCGGAGCGGTCTGGAGCCATGTCGTCCACGCATCCCTGGCATGACTAATAAATGCTTCTGGGGTGAATTCAAAGGGCGTAATCACCACTACCTAGGATAATTAGGCAAAGTCTGAGCCTGTCCAGTCCATTGATTGAGATAGCTGGGCATTCTGGAAAGGGAAGTATTGAATAAATAAGGTATTGAAACACATTTGTTCCCTATGTGTTTGGGAAGGGGGGAGGGGTTGTCCGTTTTTTTTTTTTTTTTTTTTTTTTTTTTTTTTTTTTTTTTATTTGTTTGATTTTGTTTTGTTTCTAGAACTCGCTGGACCTTGCTCCACATCCTTTTTGTTCTGGTGCCGAGGCCTGAACCCAGCCCTTTGTGTTCGTTCACCAGTTGATTACTCAGCTAAGTCCACAGCCCCTGTTGGTATGCTTTGAAGGGAAATAGGATAGAAAGATACTTTAAAAAAATATTTTAAAAATTTTTACTGATAACATAAAAATGTGTTAAAAAAAACTATTTTGGGGAAGGGGTTTCTGGTATTTATAATAAAAGTATTCAAGAAGGGGCCAGGTCTACTTCTCCGTTGGATTTGCTGGTGAATGGTTGGGAACCTCAGGGACCATTTCAATGTCACTGTCCAGTGACCTGCTCCAACTTGCTAGGAGAGAAGATGGAGGACATGTGCTGAGCGCGCTTGTGATGTGTTTTCGGGGAGAGAGAGCACTGTCTTTCCTCTCCCAGGCAGGCCCAGCCTTCTGCAGAGCAGTTTTCTAAAATGAATCAGGTGAGTTTTTCAGAGCAAAAGGAAGTCAGAGGATGAAATAAATAAAAGCAGAGAGGAAATTGAAAGGGGTAGCTGCGGGGGAACATATGCTTTCAGACGATACTCTAAAATAGACGGAGAGTGGATGAGACAGAGGCACTGAGAACTGACTCCAGATGGCAGGCTGGTGTGAAGGGACAGAACACAGGCTGGCACTCGGTGAGGTGGGGGTGGGGTGGGACGGGGACCTGAAGGATAAGAGGAAAGGCACGGAGAGAGGCAGCCTGTGGATGTGAGGGCTAAGGGTCAATGATCACTCAATTCCTCACCCTTGCTTCATAGTTCAGTAATTTGCTCAGTGTGCTCTTGTCACGTGATTGGTCCTTCTTATGATGCATGTATGGATTTGGCAGAATTGTGACACTTTGCTGAAGCAATTGGCATGGGAAAGCCAAATCCTCAAATCACCAGTGGATGAGAGGAAGGGATGGGTTTGGAGGGAGTAGCCCAAGGGGATTCTATCAAATATTATTTGCATATACATTTAATTTTGGTGGCAGGATACTTGTGCTTTTCTGTCAGTCTTGAAGAGGACTTGAGTTTGTCTTCATGGATGGATTGGGAAGAAAGGAATGACTGTAAGGAGGAATGGAGGGATGGGAAATTATTTCAGTGCTAGCATTCTGTCCAGAGAGCTTCTTCTTACTAAGTCTTAAGGGTAGGAAAGTTCTTCCGCCATCCCGTGTAGGAACCAAGGACACTTGTCCTGTGCCAGTGGATTTCCTGATGAAATCTGGTTCTTTCAGTAAACATTTATTGACCACCTGCTCTGTGCCGGAAAATCCTAAGCTGGAACGAGGGAAAAACCACAGTTCTGGGTTTGTATTGTCCGTCAACAAGTGGAAAGATTTCCTTTTCTATATATCCTGAATGTTTGTGAGGATACTCATGTGAGTGTGTGTTAGTATAACAGCTGTGGCTTGCTCTTCTAAACTCCGAGGGACCTGCAGAGTTATAAACCCACAGCCACCACTTTTTCCCCCAGTTTTCAACTGGCCTTTATTTTTCCCTTGCTGATTTCTGCTTTTTGCAACAACAGTCTGTATTTAGATAATTGTCATTACAATGTAAGTATTTAGGTGTGTAGCTACCAGGATTACTGAAGAATCTGATATTCAAAAGATATCACAGATGTTCATTTTGTGCAGAGCTCTCAGTTAGCACTTGATATTTGTCTAGACCTGAGAGCAAGGGAGAAAATGTGGTTACAGGTGAATATGTTTACTAAAATGCCATTAATCTCATGGAGATATGCCTAGTAACAGCCATAAAAAGTCCAGTGTCTTCCTTCATTGGGTGGCCCTTGTCCTGTTTCAGGGAAACGCCAATAAATCTCAGGTGTTGAGAATGCAAAGCCTGCTTTTGGGCAGCTTCCATTCCAGTTTCATCAGGGACTCACTCAGCCTTAGCCTTTCTGATCCCATTTCTTTTTAACGTTTTCATGTGTTCTTGTTGCTTGAGGTGGAAACTCATTTGTAAATCTTTGTTTGGGAATGATGTAACCAGTGTAGTTCAGCAGAGCCCAGAGCCTGACCGTCGTATATAATCATTTAAGCAGCATAGAAACCAGGGCCAGCCTCTTGCTATTGGAAACAGAAGGCACATGATTGTCACTTGGTCTGTTTCATTCACTGCATTGTGAGAATTCGATGAGTAATTACTGTCAAATTTATTTGGTAGCAAATAAGTTAGGATGAAAATTGCCAAAGTGGAGGAATCTTAGGAAAAATGTCTGTAAGTATATTTTAATGAACATAAGCTGAGAAATACTCTTGTTTTAAAGGGATAGCTTGCATACTGTTGCTGTTGAGTGTCTTTAGTCTGAGAAAGACTAAGGAATCTACCTGGAGCTTGATGGCCAAGTGAAGGGGCAGAGCAGACAAGGAAAGACAGGCTAATGTGAGGGAAGCAGCCCTGCCCGTTAAAGGGGTGCTCTCACCTCCAGGTTGCTTTACAAGTTTTTCTAAGTGTTCTGTGTCTTAGAGCTTCTAATACCTTCCTCATTTTGATTAAGATTCCGTCCTTGACTAAAGCTTTCCCCTTCTAATAGATTGGTGTGTGTGCGTGTGTGTGTGTGTGTGTGTGTGTGTGAGAGAGAGAGAGAAAGAGAGAGAGAGAGAGAGAGAGAGAGAGCGCAGGCACAGGCATTTGACAACCACAGGACATCATTTATGAGGTCTTTCCTTCCGTCGTGTTTGGAGGCAGAGACCTTGTGTCTGCCGCTGTGCTCAGTAACCCAGTTTAGCCGGTTCGCGCGCCTCCCAGTGACTCCTGGGTAGACTGAGGGAGGGATGCAGTCCACAGAAGTCACCTTTATTATTTTTTTATTTTTTATTGTTTTTTACTTTTAATTGATTTTTTGTGAGTTTCACATCATACACCCCAGTCCCGTTCATCTCCCTATTTCCTATCTGCCCTGTGCCCATGCATCCTCCACTCCCCAAATAACCAACAAATAAACAAAACAAAACATAGAAAACATTTCATAGTAGAAGCTGTGATATGTCGTCGTATGCCCCTCTGCCCACACATCTTCACTTGCAAGTGTTCATTGCAAAGAGCCATGGGTTTTGTTTGAGGTCTCTGGCTTCTGTGACATCATCAATACTGGGTCCTCGCTGGATCCTCCTGGTTTTCCTGATGTTGCCCTGAGTCAGTTTTGGATCAGCAGGACTGGCCCTTTCACATATCCCAACCGTTCACAGACGATTGAGATTTTTGGGTGGGCCAACTCAAAAGCTCTGAATCTGGACCTTGGTGGCAGCTGATGCAGTCAGCCTGTTGGCTCTCCCTTATCAGTGCCACCAAGGTGACTTTTCCAGCACCAGCAGCCAGCTTTTTATGTGGGTTTTGGGAATTGAACTTGGGGGTCATCGAGCTTGTACAGCAAGCAAGTGCTTTTTCCTTTTTTTTTTTTTTTTTTTTTTTTTAAAAAAAAAAAGCTGTGGCACCATCTCTCTAGCCCCTAAATATTTTTAAGGAAAGTTTTATATCTACTTATGTTAAAAGCAGCTCTAACTATAGACTTGCATGGATTAACAGGGGGCATGGAAGGGGAAAGAGCAAAAGGAAGGTCAGCTGAGGGAGAGAAAGTTTGGAAGGCTGGGTCACTGAAGTGGTCAAACTGGTTAAAAGTGCTTGCTGTATAACACACACACACTCATCTATACACACTCATCTATACACACTCACACACACTCAACAACACAGTCACACACTCACACATACCACATATACACTCATGTACACTCATACACACATAGTCACACACACACACACAGTCGCACACACTCCACAACACACAGTCACACACATACACTCCACACACACTCATATACACACACTCACACACATACTCATACATATACACTCACACACACACACTCACACACACTCCACAACACACAGTCACACAGTCACACAGTCACACACATACACTCACACACACTCATATACACACACTCACCCACATACTCATACACATACACTCACACACACACTCACACACACTCCACAACACAGTCACACACTCTCACACACACTCACACACACTCTCACACACACATACACACATACACACATACACACGTTTACATATGTACTACATGTGTGAAGTACCTACAGAGAGACAGGTCTCCTGGAACTGGAGTTTGGATGAGCCCGCACATGCAAAGGTGCTGAGAAATGAATGCAGGTACTACACAAGAGCAGTGAACACTTTTACTTTTTAAAGATTCATTTATTTATGTATATGAATGCTCTAACTGAATGTATATCTACATACCAGAAGAGGACATAAGACCACATTATAAATGATTGTGAGCTACCATGTGGCTGCTGGGAATTGAGCTCAGGACCTCTGGAAGAGCAGACAATGCCCTTAACCACTGAACCACCGCAGTCCCTGAGCAGTGAGCTCTCTTAATCACCAAGTAAAGTCTTCTGCCCCTATTTTCCATTTCCTTAGGATGAGACCATTCAACGTGTTTCTTCTAGTATTTTAAATAATCAATCGCATTATTATTGGCTGCAGCCATTGTTATTATACTGTACAGGAAACAGGGGCGCTTAATGCTCCTATCTGTCTGACTTTGTGCAAGTTGGTCAGTTTCCTCCTGGCTAATCCCAGCCCCAGCCTCTGGAAATCATGATGCTATTCTACTTCCATGAGAACAACAATTTTAGGTTACTGTATGAGTGAGACCATGTGTTTGTAACTTTCTGCACCTGGTTTATTTTTCATTATAAACTTTCTATTGGGTTCATCCATGTTGCAATAGATTTCATTCCTTTTATGTCAGAACAATCCTCTGTTGTGTACATGTACCACACTTTCTTTCTTTGTTTGTCTGCTGGTGGACACACAGCTTAATCAGTATCTCAGTTGTTGTGAATAGACATTTTTTTCTAATGGCCAACAAATATATGTAGAATAGTGAGTGTCACTGTGACCAGGGAAATACAAATCAAAAGCACGAGGAGGTGTTACTTCACACTGACCTGGCTGGCTACTATAAAAAATAAGGTGAAAAGACAGCAGGAGTTAGTGGGGCCAACTTGTCCTTCTCCAGTGCTGATGGGAGGTAATAGCATGGCCATTATAGAAACAGTGTGAAGGCTCTTAAGAAAATTAAATTACAGGGGAGGGAAGATGGCTCAGTCAAGTGTTTGCTACATAAGTATGAAGGTCTAAGTTTGAATCCCCAGCCCATGTAAACAGCCAAGTGTGGGGCCATGTAGTGCTTGTAATCTCAGTACTGGGAGATGACAAACGATGAGCCTTGGTGTTTGCTGGCCACTGCTTTAGCAGAATTGATGAGCTCCAGGTTCAATGAGAGACTCTGTTTTAAGAAATAAGGCAGAGAGTGACTGAGGAAGATATCCAGTATTAATCTCTGGCCTCCATGTTCACATTCACACACATGGAACATATACATACATATGCATATACACACATATACCATTCACTTCTACACACACACACACACACACACACACACACACACACACACACACACACACAGTTTTTTACAGGTCCTAACATAAGATCCCACAGTGAGTATATATCCAAGGAATGTGAACCCAGTCAGTGAGGGAGACAGCTGCTCTCTCACTTTTATTGGAGCATCATTTTGATATACTCCACCTCTCTTTGGGAGAGATTATAAATTGATATACCTGAGAGGTCTGTCTCGTTTAAAGCAAAAAGCACAGCATTGGCATTGTGAATAGTGTTCCATTTAGAATGGTTAAGCCAGAGATAATCTGCTCTAACCCTCTGTCTTACTGATGGGAGAGCAGTTTTGCAATATTGGTTGACCTAGTCTAGTTTGTGAATTAGTAGAGTTTGGGATCCAGGGGTTCTCATGTTCTACTCCTATACTCCTTTGTACAGTGCTGTGAGGCCTACAGAATGTGGAGTTGGTGACATAACAAAAGTGAGCCTGCCATCCTTGTCATTGGTTCACATCTGGCTGTGGCTGCATGGGCTTAGCAGCAGCCAGGAGACACAGAACTTTAGGGTGTCTTCTGTCTTTGAGCACAAAGTGCTCCACCTTGAGATCTAAGGTGAGTTAATACAGACAAGGTTCCATACTGCAGAGGAAGTTGCCATTCTCTTTTGGACCATACTTGAAACTAGTGCCCTAAGTAATCTGCTTACAGGCAGAATAATGATTCCCAAAGCGCCACAGCTTGAAGTGCACTTTGGTAATTTGGCTTTACAAGGCAGAATTATGGTAACATCACATTTGAATGCTCTCAACTGTTTTCCAAATGTGTTTTGGTTTAGAGTTAAGAATTTCAACTTTAAGAGAAGATGCACTTTGAGCTTGATCTTATTTCCTCATCCATATTCTTCATCCAGCATATTCCTCCCTCCCTTTCTCAGGACACATGTCTGTTCTTTTTTTTTTTTTTTTTTTACATGTCTGTTCTTTTTCCACCTACTGAAAGTATAGTCTGGGGAGCTGTTTCAGGGACCCTGCCTCTCTGATTCTCATATGGCTGTGCTGGGCTGAGGCTCAGGAATATTTTAAATGCTGAGATGGGGCTAGAGCTCAGTGGGAGGTAAGTAGTCCACAACCCTCAATGCTCAGGGGTGTCAGGATTGATTTTGCCAATAGAAATCATAAAAGCACTATTATTCTGGTCCTTTACTTGTGATGGGGAGGTTAATCTGTGGTTCTGTGTCAGGTTTTAGCTGTTGTGAAAATGCTCAGAAAATCAGTTAACATGTGGAAAGACCTATATTAGTTCACAGTTTCAGGGATCTTAGTTGTGTTTGATGATGCTGTTTTGAGCCTGCTGATGAAGATGGATATCACAGAGAGAGGAGCATGGTGGACTAAAGCTGACCTATTCCTAGAAAAAGGAGGGGACTAGGGTTCTAAAATCCTCTTCAAGGCCCACTTGCCTTTGATGTAGCTTTCTTCCATTATGCCCTACCTCTTAAAGTCTCTACCACCTCCCAAGGCCCCAATCTGAGGATTAGGTTGGTCATTAACATATTGGCTTTTTGGAGGATATTCCACATCCAAATTCTAGTAGATTCTGTTGATTACCCTGGGTTCCTCCTCTCCTTGCTCTTAGGATTGAGGAACCTAGTGCTTTGTGGACCAGCACTCTATCTGAAGTTACATCCCCTAGGTGTTTCTATACTTGAAAGAGGTTGGTGAATGAGAATTCCAGCTTCTCTCAGAGCAGTCCAAATCACCCAGCTTATCTGTCAGGTTCAATGACATGTACTTTCAACTCGAAGCTTACAAGCTGATATATAAGCTTACACCGGGCTGGAACCCATGCACTGACTCTTGGGAATGAGCAGAGTTTAAACAACAGCTGACTTCAAATCATACAAATAAATGAAGTCCAGTGTACTGGATAGCTTTGTGTCAACTTGACACAGCTGGAGTTATCACAGAGAAAGGAGCCTCAGTTGGGGAAATGTCTCCATGAGATCTAGCTGTAAGGCATTTTCTCAATTAGTGATCAAGGGGGGAGGGCCCCTTGTGGGTGGTGCCATCTCTGGGCTGGTAGTCTTGGTTCTATAAGAGAGCAGGCTGAGCAAGCCATGGGAAGCAAGCCAGTAAAGAACAGCCCTCCATGGCTTCTGCATCAGCTCCTGATTTCTGACCTGCTTGAGTTCCAGTCCTGACATCCTTTGGTGATTAACAGCAGTATGGAAATGTAAGCTGAATAAACCCTTTCCTCCCCAACTTGCTTCTTGGTCATGATGTTGTACAGGAATAGAAACCCTGACTAAGACATCCAGCAATGATACTTACTGTATCAAACCACAGAGAAAAATTCCAGAATGGAAAGTCCGTCAGAAAAATGGCAACAGCTTTGCAGGTTTCATGACACAAGAAAAGATTTCCCGCTAAAGGAAGGCCAGTGAGAAAGCCAATGGCTTAAGAAGTGCGAGCAATTCATGTGCAGTCTCAGGAAGCCAGTGTCTAGAGCTTTGGTGGAAGACATTTTTACAAGTCTAAAATGTTGTACTAGGAAAAATATTGTATCTTCTTCCAGTGGGAAAATTTGATAATATTTGACCATGATAGAGGGATGTCGGAGCAGAGCAAGCCACATACAGCCATTTCTTCATTTGATTCCGCCAAGTCCTTTAGTTCTGAACATGTCTGGTTGCCCATTCTTTCTCCAATTTCAGCCTCTTAGCAAACAGGGCAATTTGGAAGTCTTCTTTGGTGTTTGCTTAAGGTTGGGAAGCCAGGGACTCCACGAGTCTAGTGTGGGTCGGATGGATGTCTGGTGAACTTGGCTTTGAGGCTTTGATTTCTTATGTGCTACGTGAATGTAGAAAAGACAGAAGAAGCCACAGCAGGACCAGAAGACCAGGAAGTTCTGTCTAATGTATGAGCCTCTGCCGTGCTGCTCGCGTACTTCTGAGCTTAGAGACACTGGTGCATATCTTTGCCGAATACTTTTATCTTCAGAGTTGTCAAGGGGATATAGCCAAAGGAAAAAGATATTGGATCATAAAGAATCTTCATTTGGCGGCATTAAAGTGAGACAAAGTGTGGCCTTTCTGCATTAATGAAGATGATCTGAGCTATCTGTCTGGCATTTTACGCCCCATCCCCCACCCCCCGCCGCTGGAGCCAAGAATACAAATCCAAACATGATAAAATAATAATAATACAAAAAAGCATCCGGTAGTTTTCTCATTCTTCTGTTGTAAACTTCCCAACATCATCAGAGAGAAAAGGCATGAGCCTACCTTGGACCTGTACACATGGGCTCATTCCTTCAAGTTCTAGAAAGACTTTGTTGTGATATAGTTTCGCCGGTTGCTTGGAATGGGTCCCTGATGGGCAGGCCTGGAAAACTGATAACAGAAACTGGCGAAAAGGCAGAGACTTTAATGTCTTATTCGAGTCGCTCCTTATAAGAGATATCAGATGTGAAGGGCCTGGACCCATTCCCGGTTTTGATGAAAGTAAAGAGAGTCAAAATAGAAAAAGTTAAAAAATGCTTTGAAGAGGGGGAAACTATTTGTATTAGTAATGCACGCCAAGTGCTGGGGGGAGCCGGCAGGTGCTACTATGGTGGCAAGCCACTATTATTATATTTCAGTTATGAAAATAAAGAGAATTAAATCTTGTTAAATAGTATGACTAGCTTTAAAAAAATCCACACTGTCAAGATAGATGGAAAATCAAATGAAACTAAGCACAAATGCATGAAGAGATAGCAGAAAAAAGTTAAATAATTTACTATCATTTATAGAGAATCAGAAACCTGAGTTTTGCACAAACCAAATGGCATTAGAGTAACCCAGTTGCTTTCTATGGAACAATAGCAAACAGTGGGGTTATACTGGCTCTGTATATCTTAACTGTATTTAGCTAATGTTTTCCTTTGAGTCCAGTAGTGGTGTGTGAATGGGCGAATGGATATTACAGCTGTAGAACATGTGTTGTGGCTTCCATAGTCAAGGTCTACATGGGCAGCACTAGCTGATAACAGCGTCACTTCTGCCTAACATGTCTGTGGGTAACTCAATTAAGAATGGAGACTAGAACTCATCAAATTTTCAGATTTCATGGAGTTTCTGATCGTGTAAAATATGAAAGGATTGAAATTGACCTTGACAAATTAGAAAAATGACATGCCATCAGATGAAATTTGTTATGGATACAAATATCATTAGCAAATACAAGATGTAAAAAGACTTAAATTCTGAGTCACAATTCAAGAACAAGAGAGGGATCTCAGCTGGCGAGAGGAGGATCAGCTGAATTTGGGAAATCTTTCAGAGAAGTTCAAGGTACTTGTTAGTTAACTGGATGAAGAAGTGAAAGGTCTTGTTTGGGTTAACACTGCAGGCTGTATGCTAGCCCTATACTTTATTCAGTCCAACAGAAAAAAATATAAATAGCTAAGATCCTTTATATTTTGTGCCTTTGTTTTCATTTATCAAAATGTTGCAGGTATACTAAAAATTCCTCATGATGTTTGTATTCTCGTAAGAAAGGTTAAAACTGAGCTACTGTAAGGGACCACACCCTTCAGTAGCAATAGATGTACATGTGTGAACTTATTTTTTATGTTTTAATTTAATAACTTTTTAAAAAGAACTTGAGATTATACCTAGGGCCTCAGGAATGCTAAGCACTCCCACTACTGCTGAGCTGCATCCTTGCCCACATATGTAGATATTTAAAGGCTTCTTAGCCAATTGTGAAGTACCAACTTGTTTCCTTGCATCCAGCCAGGACTATGTTAGGTAACTCAGCAGAGAAATGATAGCAGCTGAATGCAGGGTGTGAGAGGGGGGGAAGTGCATGGCTAAGTTTGAGAGAGTCAGAAGATGGAGCTGCTTTCGGGGTGTAAAAAGAGGATGGAAGCAAGTCTATGCTTCAATTTTTAGTTGGGATGAATGTGGTATATAGTGTTGGGACACTGGAGAGGAAAACACACACAAACACAACACACACACACACAAAACCACTACATACTCAAACACACACACACACACACACACACACACACACCTATACATACACAATCAGGTATACTTCTTTTGAGACGAAAGAGGAATAGAACTGATGTTTTTATCGTGTGGCACCTGAGGAGATGTGCAGCCTTTTGCCTGTGTGCATTTTATAGTTGTGTCCCCATTATATGTGATTTGCTTCTCATGATTTTAACTCTCTTTGATCCACAAAGGTCTGAAACTAGTAGGTGGAAAAGTCCAGAAATAAATATTTCTTAGGATTTTAGATTGCAGTGTTTCCAGGTAAATAAGAGCTTTCCCTGCCCTGTATGAGCCTGCTTAGGCTGAAAATCATCCCTAGGTCTAGCCTATCTCCACAGTATATGCTTCCTACACAGGTGTCATTTAGTGGCTTGTCACCTATCAGGCCAGCTGCCATCATGTGCTAGTGCTTGTGTTCAAGTGACCTTTGTTATCCCTAGTAATGTCCTAAACCACAGAGTGACACGGAGAATTTTATTATGATAAATTGTTACAATTGTTGTGTAAACTTTTACTGTGTTCAGTATGTAAATTCAACACCATCATAGTTGTGTAAGGTATAGGAAAAAATAGTGAATATAGGATTTTCACGATCTGAAGTTTCAGACATACACTGGGGTCATGGAATGTATCCCCCACAGATAAGAAGGGACTCATTTACTTAAGAGTGTGGTAAAACTGAGGTTCAGTCACATATAGGAATTAAGTACAACAACATGCTATATGTCTGCCCCAGCGACATTACTCTTTTAGCTTGTGGCCATTATTAGATTACAGGAAGATCACTCAGCCTTCTAGGTCCTACAGGCTGACCCCTGGAGCTTTGTCTAACACAAGCCAGAGAGGTAGGTAAGTACCAAAATGAGAAGAAATGGTAAGAATGATGAATTTGTTCACTATAAAATCCCGTTCTGATAGCTTAGAGAAAGATACAAAGAAAGAAAAGGTCATGAATTTATGCTTTTCAAAAATAGAAATGCACTTTTGTTTGCAGTAAAAACTCATGTTTGGGTAGATTCTTGGGGCGATAAGCACTGTTTTGTAAGCAAATCACTGTGAAGCCTGTAACTCCTGAGCAGCTTAAGTACAGTGTGTCTTGGCTGAAAAAGAAATTCCATTTCCCAGTGCATGCAGGGGATCTGCAGAGGATGGCTCTAGCCAGGTTCAGTTTGTCTGTGGATGGAGCATCTGGAACATGGACCATGGAACTGGCTGGAAATAGGAATCTGAGAGGCCTCAATGTTGTAAGACAGTGTGCATGCTTTTCATATCGGCCGTGCTGTAAAAGATGACGTGTAATCATTTTTAAACTTGAAAGAAGGCACAAAACAACAACAGGTTAATTTTAACTCTCAGAACCATAAAATTAGGTTTTAGAAAACCTCATTCATGCTCATTCTGGTTCAGCTTGAGTGGGAACTTTTTTTTCCTGGGGAGCATTTGATGTGCATCTGGTGGGGGGGAAGTGCTACTCCCTCTGAGCAGTGGAGCAGCGAGGAGCAGCGTTCAGGCTGACTCTGCCTCACTTCTGTGCAAACTTCCATTCACCAAAGCAGTGCTGATCTGCTTGGC
Source organism: Mus pahari (assembly GCF_900095145.1). Classification (NCBI taxonomy): domain Eukaryota; kingdom Metazoa; phylum Chordata; class Mammalia; order Rodentia; family Muridae; genus Mus; species Mus pahari. The sequence continues at coordinate 5,243,466 of NC_034592.1, read as the reverse complement.
TCTATCCGGGATCTTTTATTTAAACTCAAATTCTCCTTTTGTCGGTAACCAGTACTCAGTCTTTTTTGGCTCTTCACTATTCCTTATGGTTCCCCATCTCCATCTGAAATTGCCTTACAGGCAAACACCCCTCCTCGGGCCGGGAAGTAGCCCTTCCTTGATCCCAGTCCCCTGATGGCCAGCACTTCCACAGCCATGGGAGTATGAGGCTTCCACTCTAGGCTGGTGATGAGTTCAGTGCCCTCTCTTGAGCTCTAGGTCTGCTCTCCAGGGGTGCTTTCCCTAGGCAACTCAGACTCAGTTGCCTGGGCCTGACCTCACAGTCACCTGTAGACCCTGTCCTTCTGCCTCCCGATGGTTGGCACCATCAGAATACCCAATGCCATCTGTTCTCGCTTCTTTCTTCAGCTCCACATAACTGAGCTTGCTCAGAGTGACCCCTCAGCATCACCACTGTCTCACTTCTTCCCCCACTTCCTTCACGACGCTGGCTCAGGCATCATCTTCCCCAGTGTGGATAGCCTGCAATGATGGCGTCACAAGTGTTTCATGTGCTGCATCATCCACTTACAGGATAGCCTGCAATGATGGCGTCACAAGTGTTTCATGTGCTGCATCATCCACTTACAGCTTGAGCTCAGAGAACGCCTCCTTTTCCCTACACGAGCCTCGAGCCTCGGTGATTAGGTTCATCGGCTCATTGACAAAGGCCTGGCATGCTTTACCTCACTCACTGACATCCACTGGTGATGAAATACTGGGGTAAGAGTCTGAGGCACAATTCGTGATAGAAGAGAGTACTGCCATTATTCTTTGTGGATGACCCATACCTGGTACCCTGCCTTTTATAGGAACTATAGTACATCATGATTTAGCATATATTTCAGTGTTGTTCTCTACAGAGAAAGTACACCGTCCTGCTTAGCTACACTGGCAGTGTCCATGAGACTTGCTTTGGTGAAGCAAGAGCCCGTAGTACTGAAATAGGAAATCAAGTCCCAGAGTACTAACGTATCCCCATATATTGGTGAACATAAACTTCTAGGTCTATGTATATCTGAGTGAGAAAGGCCTCTTGTCACAGAACATCTGAGGTGATCTCTTCCCATAGCATAACTGAACCCATTTTGATGGATACATAATTTGTACAGAGAGTACTTTAGTGCTGTCTTCTGTTTTGCAAATATTCGATTAGTACAAAATTGAGTCACTTATTTTAGAATGTACCAAGAACCACTTAATTCAATTTAAACTTCTAGTTTCTGACTTTCATAACCAGGAGAGTCTGCTAACTGAAGACTGATTGAGACTGGCATTGTGGATAGAGATGGGTTTCTAGGCAGAGCCCAGATCAGGAACATGGAGGTGCTGAGCCGTGAGAGCACATGGTATGTTTGTATAGAGGGACTGAAGGCTTGGTGATACAAGGCTTACTTCTCTTCCTTCCACGGATAGACACAGATTCTTCAGCAAACTGGTGTTCATCTTTGGTTTCTCTTCACACAAGAAGTCCAGTTCTCTTTCTGTATCCTCAGAAACAAAATCCTCCTGACTCTTCTTTGGTGTTGATGCTTTCAAGAATAATGTCTGTGTTTGAGAGGGGCTTGATTATAAACATGGACAGTAGCATTGTTTGAGCTACAGGGTCTTGATATGATGCATAGGAAATTAGAAATCAGGTATGCATTGATTTCTTCTTACCCAATTTGTGCAATCTTTCTTATGTAGTATATACCTGGGCACTTCCCAAACGCAAGTGAAAAGAACTGAATCTCCTGTGTCCCTAAAGATAAACAGCATAGAACTAATTATGATTGTGCACAAACAGTCTGCCTTAGATTCTCCTGCTTGGCAGCCATATCAAGATACCTGTAGAACACTAAATTCTGTTATTTGAAAACAATTGTTGAGATCTTAGAAACAGGTCTCACCTAAGAAATGTAGTGGTAGATACGGGAAAATACACATGATTGTCTATTATCCATTATTGTCCCTCAGTGGATACCCCCTCCCAACCATGTGCAGAATGGGCAGCACTAACTGTACTTAGAGGGAGAAGAAGAAGAGGAGTAGGAGGAAGAGGAAGAAGAGGAGGAGGAGGAAGAGGAGGAAGAGGAGGAGGAGAAAGAGGAAGAGCAGAAGCGGCAGCAGCAACAACAATGAGGACATGGAGTTGGAGGGTGATGGGGTGTGGGGCACTAGGAAAAGTTGGAGGGAAGCAGTGGTGGATAGTTGTGATTAAAATACATTGTATAGACAGGACATTTTTTTTTTTAGTATGTCATTATCATTAACATTAAGTTGAAGTGTCACACAAGACATCATTAAGGTGTTTCTGCTGAACATTATGTGAATGTGGGCATTGATAATTTTAATTATGAAGAAAACCTCCCAATGTATCTAAAGTTTTTGTATGTCTTTTTCTTAGTTGCTGGATGACTGCATCCTGTAGAGAAGAGTGTACACGAGGAGTCAGTTTTCCTTTGTACTTTCACTTTGCTGTTTGGTTGTCCAGAGGGTCCACACTTGAGTCTACTTTCCTTTCTGTGCAATTGCAGTAGAGCAACATCTCACTTTAGCAAAAGTAGACTTCTTTTTATTTTATTATTTATTTATTTACTTAAATGCTTTACACCCTTCTGGTTTCCTCCACTCCTGCTCCCTCCCTCTCACATTCTTCCCATTTTCCCCTCCCTTTCCCTTCTGAGTGGGTGGGGGCCCCATTGGCTATCCCCCCACCCTAGCACTTCATGTCTCTGAGAGTCTAGGTGCATCCTCTCCCACTGAGGCCAAGCAAGGCAGCCCAGCTAGAAGAACATAGCCCACTGACAGGCAGCAGCTTTGGGACAACCCCCGCTCCACTTGTTTGGGGAAAGGTACACTTCTTAATGATTGTGAAACGCATGGCTCCAATGCATTAAATGACCATGCATATGTTCCCTGTTTTAAAATATACTACCTGAAAATGTGCTGTTGAATAATTATCACTGTAAAATATGCTAACAAACATATTCCAGGGCAAACATAGCATCTCTAAAGTGAGAAGTGGATACAACCATAAAGATGGACTGCACTCTGCTTTGGGAAGGAATATAGGGTTCCTGCGAGCAGCACATGATGTTGCTTTAGAAATAAAATGACTGCTAACAATTTATTTCTCGGAAGTCAAGAAATCTGAGATAGTCTTCCCAAATCTGTAGTTGATTTTCTTTCAAGTGTTGCTGGTGGGGAGCTCAGAAGAAGCTGTTTGGGCACAGTTGGGCACAGCAAGTGTGACAGGCTCACGACACTGCCAGGGAGTGCAGGAGACATGGTTGGCAGTGTCCTGTTAGGATTTTTCTGTACTTCTCACCAGTCCTCTTCCTGAGACTGCTCATGCATAACCTCCCCACCAACTTTCCTAATGAGTTGACCAAGAACCATGACCAGGCCAGGTGGGAAAGTGCTGTCCAGCCCTGGCGACCAGCCGGCTCACCCCATGCCAGTGTGAGCTTCCCTGTGCTTTGACTTGTGCGTTTCTGCCAGTTTAACAGGAGGGAGAAGACAATGCCATTTCACTCATTAAATATTTCCTAGAAGTCTCTCTGGAATTCTGCAAATTTCTAGGAAAAAATTGTAGCAGGCTTTTGTTTTGTTTTTTGCCCCAAGCCTTAGCATTCTCTTGTACTGGCTACAGCCACTCAGTTTCATGTCTCCAGTGTCTATTCAGCTATTTGCAGTGAGAGAAATGAAGTATATCGTGTCCATAAAGCTGTTTCGATGTAACTTCGGAGACAAGCAGGCATGAATGGAAGGCAGTTAATGGATGACGCTGGATGGTTGCAGCGTTATTCAACACCAGGACAATAAACCCCTATATTTTACAGACCTGATCATTTGTGGTTCAATTAAGGATGCAAAGAAAAGCAAGGAAGGCTCAAGGCGACTCCTAACTCAGGAATGCAGGATTTAATTAATGTCTATTTTGGATTCTCAGTGACTGGTTTATTCAGAGGCCCGGAAATGCAGCCGAAGCACCCAAACACATGGTAATTGAAGACTCAGGCTCTTCATTTAGACCAGGCCCTTTCCTACGGTAGCAGGTATGTCAGTAGTCATGACTGGAAACACAGAGGATGTTCGGTAACTAAGGGCATCCTGGCTTTGGAAACATCCAGAGTATCTGTTGCAGCCCTAGACACAATAGCAATGTGGCCTCTGTCTTCCCTGCTTTCACAATGCGTTTCTCCACCATACACAGGCCTTCTCAGAGGGCTCTTGGTTGCTGGTGACTACACTACATGATTGCACTGTGTATACACTTCGGGAATATCTCAGGTGGACTGCTTTGGATCTCCTGTATCCTTTCTACAGATAATTGCAGCACAGGGTGGAGAGCAGGATCTGTACTGGGAAGAAGGGCCGAGAGATTCTTGTCAGCCAAACAATAATTCCAGAATCCCTTTTGGGAGACTGTTTCTGAAACCAATTTAAGTTAATGTGGCTTGCCTCAGGGTTGTGTGTGTGCATCATCTAGCATTTGCCCTCCCATCCCCTCCTAACTTTGTGTTTTTATGCCTTAAGAAACTTTGTATGTGTTTATGCACATGTGTGTGTTCCCATGTATGTATATGTCTGTGGGTCTGCGTGCATATGTGTATACGTGTGTGTGTGTGTGTGTGTGTGTGTGTGTAGGTCAGCCTCAGATGCTTTTTCTTTAGGAACCTGCATTTTTTGAGACAGGGTTTCTTCCTGGCCTGAGACTCAGTAAGTAAGCTGAGCCGGATGGTCAGGGAGCTGCCAAGATCTCCGTATCTGCCTCCCAGCGTGGGGTTATAGCAACCAGTTATTTTCTTTAATGTGGGTTCTAGGATTAAACTCAGGTTTTTATGCTTGAGCAGAAAGCACTATACTGAATGAGTCACCTCCACAGGTCCCTAAATCATCTTTGAATGAGCCCTGGTAGCCTGTGATACAAGTTAATGCTCTGTGTTGTGGTTCTTGGCTCACAAGAAAAGGCCCATCCCTTCTGCAAAAATGCTAACTTTTCCTTAAAAATAAATATATTTTTAAGTCCTATGTGGTAGATATGATGTCTTTCCCCTCATATGTCAGCTCACTGGTACAAGATTAGACCTGCCAGAGTTGGTTCACGAAATAGCACGCTGTGGAATCATGTCCTTCTCTCTTTGTAACGTAAAAGCCAGCTGCATGTTTGGGATGACTACAGAGGTGGTTCAGTCAGAAAAAGGCTTGCTGCTCACACATAAGGACCTGAGTTTAAATCTCCCAGAACCCATGTAAGAGCCAAGCATGGGACGAAACACCTGAGATTCCAGTGCTCCTACAGGGACATGGGAGGTAGGGACAGCAGAATCCCTGAGGGCGAGCCAACCTGGAATATGCAGCTGTGAATAACTGAGCCCTTGTCTCAAACAAAGAGGAAGGTGAGGAGTGACGTCTGAGGTTGCCCTCTGACCTCCACACACCTGCTATAGCATGTACATGTCTGGACACACATACATGTGCGCTCATGTGCACACACACACACACACACACACTGACATAAATATATGTATTCACACACAGAGATTATATATATAATATATATACACACTATACACACATTGTATATATATATATATATATATATATATATATATATATATATATATATATATATATACACACATACATACATATAGACACAAACAGAAAAACTGGGGGTCTGGTGGCAAATTTCAAAGTTACCATATTTTCAAATGCACTATAAAGAATGTTGTTCCTTTCCGTGAATTTTTAAAGAGTAGCCTGCCCAAATTACATATCACCACCAAATATTTTAGTATGGATTCCTTACACACAAGGATTTCCACAATGCCATCAAGTCCAGGAAACTAATATCAATATTGTTTGGTTCTAAGATTCTGTTATTAGCTTTTCAGCCATCTCAATATTCCCTCTCCTCCTTTTTTGGTAGGAGGTTCCTGTCTCGCATGATGTGCTGTGCTTGGTCGCTGCCCATTGTTGGCTTCTGCTGACCCACACAAATTCCTTCAATGTCTAGTGACTCTCATGCCTTATTGAAAGGGCTGTTCACATCCCTCAGTTTGGGTTATGGGTGCATTTTCATGATTATTTTCAGCCTAAGCACCAGCAGCAGGAGATTTGTGGAAGTCTTGCTGTGTTCTTTGAACACATCTTGTGCTGGCTAGTCTATGTCAACTTGGCACAAGCTAGAGTCATCTGGAAGGTGGAAACCTCAGTTGAAAAAATGTTTTCATAAGTTCCAGCTGTATGGCATTTTCTTAATTAGTGATTGAAGGAGGAGGGCCCAGTCATTGTGGGTGATTCCATCACTGGACTGGTGGTCCTGGCTTCTATATGAAAGCAGGTTGAGCAAGCCAGGGAAAGCAAGCCAAGAAGCAGCATCCTTCTATGGCCTCTGCACCAGCTCCTGCCTCCAGATTCCTGCCCTGTGGGCATTCCTGTTCTGACTTCCTTTGGTGATGAACAGCAGTATGGAAGTGTAAGCTGAATAAACCCTTTCCTCCTCAACTTGCCATTTGGTCATGGTGTTTCATTGCAGCAATAGTGACCCTAACTAAGACACATCCATCCAGTGGCACAGGTTTTGATTGACACCAATACTGGTTTATTAAGGTTCACATTAGCCAAGATCATGCCTTACAAATTACTAAGAATTGCTGAGAGTACTCTGAAATCATGTATGCATCTTCGCTGTCTGTTTATTTTTCCAGCATGTCTTAGGGGTTTTTCATTTTATTCAAGGGATGCTAATTCACCATTATTTTGATCCTTAAACTGTCCCATACCAGGCATTGTAATTTTCTGTGAACTTTGTCCCATTCCCTCAATTCTTTGGGCATAGCTTTCTGACAAAAATGTTGTCCCCGTTCATTGGCTACTTTTCTTGCCTGCATCCATGGAATCAACCATTTCTCCAAGGATCCCTGATGGGGAAAGAATCTCACAGACAGTCAGCACTAGGGTGTCTTCTTGCTATCAGGGTATCATTGTTTCTCTTGGTGAATAGACCTAGGAAAAATATCCATTTATGTGTTAAATGTTAATAGTAGCACATGTGATAATCTGAATGTCTGTATGATCATTCTAGGGCATTGTAGATACTGAAGTTGCTGTTGCTCAAATGAGTTTGACACCACCTCCTCCTGGGCCTGCTTTTAAACTCTCTGCTTTAAGGTAATCCAGAAGCCCATCATGGCTTCTCCCAGCTGCCGAGAAGCTAGAGCTGCCCAAATCTTCTTGGGAGCATTTTCTTTGTAAGCATTTATTTATTTACCTGCTTGTCTTCCCTTGTCTACCTACTTGCAGGACCCTAGGGACAAAGGCCAACTCCAGATTGTCCCGCACCACTGTTGCTTGACTGATTCAGTGTATGAATCTTGTCTTTGAAGCAAGCAAAATCCAGCCCATGTGGCAACTTTACTCCCAACTGACTCAGCTGTTCCCCTAACTGAAATCCACCCCCGACAAATATGAATATTTACCAACAGATAGGAAAGTAAAAAAATGTATGTCTCAGGTATTGAATGCAATGTCAAATGAGGAAATTGTGGAGTTTTTGGCAATCTCAAAACCATAGAATATGTAAATAATATGGGATGGAGAGATGGTCCAGTGGTTAAGAGTACTTGCTGCTCTCCCAGAGGACCTGAGATTCATCTCCAGCACCATTTGTAACTTTAGCTTCAGGGGATCCAACTGTTGTAGAAATATTTATTCCTGACCTGGTGTTTCTACCCCATCCATGTCTCTTCTGTCCAGCTATTGGCTGTCTGCATCTTTCTTTACCAATCAGAAATAATTTGGTGGCAAGGTCACATAGTGTCTCTGTGTTGGCTCTCTTTGGAGCAACCAGTCTTGAGGAACCAGTATTAGCATTAGAATACAAGCATCATCAGGCCAACAACCCACTAGATCCTACACCTCTGGCCTCCTCAGTACCTGTATTCATGTGCACACACACACACACACACACACAAATCCAAAGTGTCTGTGTAAGGAAATGATCATTTTCTTTTGTTTTATATGTAAGTGCATAAATGTGTCAATAAATGTGTAAGTGCATGATTTTGGCTAATGATGAGTCTTAATAAACCAGTATTGGTGTCAATCAAAACCTGTGTCACTGGATGGATGTGTCTTAGTTAGGGTTACTATTGCTGCAACGAATAGAACTCATGTATGTATGTGAGCTGTGCTGTGTTTCTTTAAAACTTTGGTATTCATTTCAATCAACTATTTTTTTTAAAAAGACATCATAAACTAAACACTTATAGTAAGATCACAGCTGTCTGCGGTATCCTCCCTGTGTCTTTTATTTCACTGGTGCTTATTAATGTTTGGAGTTTGTTCAGCCATCACAGAACGCTGTTTTTCCTACGGAGGAATCTCAGTACATGCCATTCCTTGCAAGAATGAAAAATTGTTGATATACTCATGGCCATTGCTCAAGTCCTCTATAATATTCCCCTTTTATAGAGACAAGCAGTAATCAATATTGAATGAAGGCAGAACTATCCCAGGAGGCACAAGGAACCAAACAGTGATGTGCATCAGTGTGGATTGCTTCCTCTGAGTTCTTATATAGTTGAAATCCTTTAAAAGAGATGATGTTGGGCATCTTGAAGGAGGAGAATCAAAGTGAACAAATGAAGTAATATGAAACCAGTAGGTGTGTTTTATGGGGCAGATGTGGAGTGGGTTAGGTGAACATAAGAGCCACACACCTTCATGACAGATGGGCTGTCCTGTTCTCTTCTATTGCTGTTCAACAATGTTGGGCCTCTGGATGCATTTTCATTGGGAGCCTTTTAAATATCGGCTGTGACAAGGTGGTTGGGGACTTGGATAAGAGTCCTGGGTCCAGAAATTCTGGGGCCTGCTTTTAAGGGAGTACTTAATCCCCAAGAACCTTAGTTTCTTTTCCTTAGCTCCAAAATAGGACTTTCCCCCACAGATATGTTGGGAGATTTATCAAATAAAATCTGTGCACTGAATTTTCTGTTGTATTAAAAACAGTATCAACCTATAGGTACTTCTAAAAATCCCATTTCCTTCCACAGTCCCTTCCCCATTGTTACCACTGCCAAAGCAGCACCCTAGGAACTTTCCCAGAGTGCCACACGTCAGAGGAGGCTCTGACCAGAGTCAATGGAAGTCCATGGAAGCAAGCTGAGGGGCACTGGGATAGAAAGATCGACTTTCTGTGACTGGAGAGAAAACAAGGAGGGGTTCTGAGAGGAGGTATGGTGAGAGGAGGGTCTTCCCAGGTGGTTTCCATTCACATCTGGAGGTCATGGAAATACAGATGTTTGAGATCTCTCTCTAAGGCTGCCAGGGCTTAATGAAGTTTCTTATGGGGCAAGAGCCACATATGCTTGTTAAGGTTGGCTATTGACATACCCAGTCCCGGGAGCAGGAAGCAAACTGGAATCAACAGTGCCACCACGTGGCCCGAGGCAGAAGCAAGCTGAACTAGCCTCAGCCTTCTGCTTTGTCCAAGGACCCATCTCCTTATCTCTTTCCCTCTAAAATCAAGAGCAAGTGTATTTTCCTTGGATGCACGTAGAGAGAATGATCTGGAACATGAAACTTCTAGCCTGATACAAGGTGTGGGTGGTTGATAATTTAAGCATCCAAAGCCTTTGAAATCCTACCCAAGTGATTATGTCATGAGAATGAAGGGCTTTGACATGTGTGTACAGGTCATTCATAGAAACAGAAGGAAGTTGGGTGCATTGGAAACTGAGGTTTTCAAGGTGTATTAGCCTGGGTGAGAGTTCAGGGTGGTAAGTTCTGTAGACACTGCTAACTCATATTGAGTTACAAAACTCTTCATTATAACCCCTATAATAATATTAAAACAATAGTGGTTGGTTGCTATTAACCATACTATAAATAACAGGAAGTAATAAAACATTTTAGGATATTCCCGATTGCATTCTATCCTTGTACTTTTGTGCTTTTGCCACGGGTCTATTTGCGGGCTACCAGGGTACAAAGAGTGAATAAGCAAGCGTAGTGTTTGACTTCTGTGCTTCCTTCCAGTAGAATGTATTCTCTTTATGTACCTACTGCCCCGCTGCCCCCCAAAGCTCGTTTTCAGAACATCACCGAGGCAGATAGTCCTTACTGCTGCCTCCACTCTGCATCATTGTTGGACTTGACCTATTGGTCCAGCTTTTCTAGTGGCTGAAGCATTTACTTGAGCTCATTAATGATGTTGAGGACCCATAGCTAGGACTGTTGAAACATCTGTTGAGTCTGTCTTCCCTCTCAATTGTAGATCTAACAATCTTAATGTAGAGGAAGGAGATTTTCTCCACCACACAGGTACATGGTAGAGGGACCAGTGTTAGAGGATTTCCGAATGAGGCACAGAGTGAGAGAAAGTATGAAATCAAAACGACCCAGAATTAAAATTTTAAGTGATAGAAGGCTAAATTAAATAGATAAACCACAAAAGATTAATATGGTTTTAAGTATATGTATACACACACATGCATGCATGCATACATACATACACATAGTCTTACTTCTTGGTGCCAAAAGTAACTTAAAACTTTCTGTGTTTTGGAGAAGATTTGGGGATGAGTGAGAGCAGAGACCTTTCCCTGCCCACCTTGCCTTTTATTTTATAAAGAAAAGCGGTATTTCCCCCCTGCAGTATTGTTCAGGGGCAAGATAGATGTCAACCACTGGCCTTAATATCAGATATTATAATGTAGATAATTTTAAAATCTGTGTTGGCTGCTTTTTATACATATCATTTTTATTATGGAAAATAGAAATAGTATACTACTACTCTACTCACTTATATGTGCTACTAACTACAGCCCAATGGCTATGCGCTTACCACCACCACAGAGTGCCAGAATGCTGGCCATCCACTCCTTAACCTCAAATGTTATACAGATGTTTAGATAATCAGCATTTATTTATTGCACACTGACTCCTCATTCCCCCTTCTCTGGCCCTGACCAACACAGTGTCTAGGAATTTGACTACTCCAGGTGCTTCACATGCATAAATAAAATGGTACTTATCCAATTGCGATTGGCTTATTTCACTGTGTATAACGTTCTCAGTGTGCTGAAGTGTTTTTGAGTGTTGAATTTCCTCTCTTTCTAAGGGTGCCACTCAGCCTTGCATACACACCACATTTGCTTCTCCGTTTGTTCTGCTGTAGTCAGCTTGCCTGCTCTGACATTTTGGCTGCTGTGATGAATGGAGTGTGACTGTGAGTGTACATCTGAGTTTCCACTTTGCTTTCTGGCAGGACAGATCCAGACACAGAGTTCTGGGTTATATAGAACACCCACACATACCAATGTCCCCACATTTCCACTAACACCATTATAAAAACACTGGCCATGAAGTAGTATGGTGTATCTTGATTTGCATCTTTCTGATGATCAGTGATTTGGACCCCCCCCTTTCTTAGTTTATTGGCCAGTTGCTTATCCTCTTTGGAAAAATGTTTGTTCAAAGTCTTTACCCACTTATAAACTGGCATGTTTGCCATTCTGTTATTGAAAGGGGGGAGCTCCTTGCATTCTGGATATTAATCTCTTATCAAATGTATGATTTTCAACTGTTTTATGAGGGTATCAGAGTGTTGGCAGGTTGGTGATGGAGGAAGGTGGTACTGTAGTTTGAAAAATCCTGTGGTTTCTGGCAGCTTCTCTGGGGGTTGTACAAGGGAAATGAGGGGAACTGCTACAGAGATAGTCCCCACTGGACCAGGGGCACAGGCTTAAGTTTTGAACAACCACATGGGCTCTGTGATAAAACAAGCCTGACACCTTCCTCCTTCTTGAAAGAGGCTAATAGTTGTCATAGTTGCACATCCCCAGGGACTGCCCGAGAGTGCCATCGGTTCCTCGAGGACTCTTCCTAGGGCTTGTTCCTTTGGGTATCAATGAAGGAAAAAAAAACACATTCTTTTTTTTTCTTCAAATTTTTATTAAATATTTTCTTCATTTACATTTCAAATGCTATCCCCAAAGTCCCCTATACCTCCCCGCCCTGCTCCCCTACCCAACCACTCCCACTTCTTGGCCCTGGCTTTCCCCTGTGCTGGGTCATATAAAGTTTGCAAGACCAAGGGGCCTCTCTTCCCAATGATGGACGACTAGGCCATCTTCTGCTACATATGCAGCTAGAGACACGAACTCTGGGGGTACTGGTTAGTTCATATTGTTGTTGCACCTACAGAGTTGCAGCCCCCTGCAGCTCCTTGAAAAACTCACACTCTTAGTTTCCAGCACCTCTTGTTATAAGCTAGTGACACACCTCAGTCACTTCTGAGCCACTTTTAAAAAACATTAGAAACTAAATGGTCATGAGAGGACCTCTAACTTTTATGAAAGTGTAGTCAGTGCCCCTTATCCACATCTATAGGTTTAACCACAACCAACCATTGGCTGAAAATATTCAGGAGAAGCAACGGCATCTGTACTAAACAGTCATAGGCTTTGGAAAAATCATCACTATGCCTGAATGATTTAATAGGTCAACTATGGCTGTAACACTTGTGTTGCATTAGGTTTTCTATGTGATGGTCAAGAGATGATTTAAAACATGATAGGTAACATGATAATAAAGACTTTAAGTACCTGAGGATTTCAGTGTTCACAGAGGATCTTGGGACCACTGCCTTGAGGATGAGGATGAGGGAGAGCTGTGCTTGTTGCTAGGCCCCTTTGTAGGTTTGTAATCCACATTGTCACAGCATTTCAACCAAGGGTGTCCCATTCTTACTTCAGAAGACAGAAACTCCTCTTATATCCCATTTTTCCTTGTTTTGGTTCTTTCTATGTGGATGTGAAGTTAAATGAGTAAGGGGAGCAGCATTGTTAGAGATGGCTTAGCATGCTGTCTCTGTTAGCAGCATTCTCTGTGAGGATGACCATGTTAGCATCTAGGAATCCCATCCGAGCCTGCAGTGGGGTTTCTGCCTATGATGAGCTTTCAGCACCACTGGGACTGGTGAAGAGAGCTGGGAATACCCCGAATAAACAGCAAGAAAAAAAAAAACAGACATAGCTAGAAATGGAAAATATTTTTAACTAAGTGTTTATGCTAACAATACAGATTGGGTTGGGTATTGGGTTCAGAGATGGGGGGAGATCTGACTGGTGAAGATTTTAAACAGAATTTTGAGTCAAGGAAGCCACTTGGTACAAAAACAAAATCACAGCTACGGTAGGTTTTGTAGTATTAACATCTCTTCCATATATTTTGTGTGTGTGTGTGTGTGTGTGTGTGTGTGTGTTTGCTAATAGGATGCCTGGACACCCATTAGGTGGGAGACCTTGTTTTTGGGAAAGAAAGCAGAAGGCTTCTGGGTGGAGCACATGTAGGCCACCTTTGTGCTTGGGAGTCCATACCTCCAGAGGAGTCATGGTGGGCTTTGGCAAAAGCTGGGCTCTGTCTTTATGGAGGCTGTAAGACACATAGCTCTTTGTCCATGCATGAGTAGGCACTAGTGAAATGTGCCCTGTGGTAGTTGCCTTTCTCTTCAGTGAGTCTGTAACAAGAGGAGAAATTATCTGACAGCTGAACCTGAGCTGTCTGTGGGACGGTCCTATAGCCTCCTTGAAACTACCTCTGTGCTTCCCCACAGTTCCATGTTCCTTGTGTAGGGCAGCTGGCATCTGGGTGACTTGTTTTGATGTATGGCATACCTTTCAGTCATCCTATTTCCTGATCCTATAATGTTTCATTGGTGGCTTCTGCTAGTAGGGAGCCTCTCTGGAATAGTGGATTAATGGTGGTCTCCAACGATGCACCCACCTTTGGAACAAGAGTCTTTACAGATGCAAGGTAGGAAAGACCTCGAGATGAATGCTTCCCAGATTCCTCATAAATCTAATCCTTTTAAGAAGTGGGACAGATAGAGAGTCATGAGTCCAAGGGCACGGGTTTGCTGGTACTCATGAGAAACTGGGTAAGTCATGGCACCAATTTTCTGCATCTCTCTTAAAACTGAATCCTGATTAACTCTTGATCTTGGACTTTTGACTTCCAGTGTGTGTGTGTGTGTGTGTGTGTGTGTGTGTGTGTGTGTGTGATATGCCATTACATGCTTATAAAAGTCAGAGATTGTCTTGCAGGAGTTAGTTTACTCCTTCCACTATGTTGGTCTCAGGGATCCAACTCAGTTTGTCAGGCTTGGTGGCAATCATCTTTACCTGCTGAGCCATTTATTTTGTATGGAAACCCTAGAAACATGGCCGCTGCACTGGATGTGTTAGTTAACTGATTTTTAACTAAAGATGGGAGTCAGCACCCGAGGAAAAGAAGAAAGAACCCAAGAGAAGCCCAGGTCGGTCATTAGAATCACATGGGGAATTTTAATAGAGGGTAGATGGTACAAGACAATTGAGTCAGAATCTCTAGGGGCTGGGCCACAATATTCTTATTTTAAAAAGTGGTGTAGGTGATTTACTATGTAGGGGTTAGAAGCCCAGAGTTCCCCTCTCTTGTTCCATCTTAAAGATGAAGAAACTAAGACTTAGCCAGGTGGCCCTGGGGTTTAAAGAAAAAAAAAATAAAATATTTTTGCAAGGTAAAATTAAATTAAAAATCTTAGAAACCAAAAGGAAGAAAGATTTTCAAGTTGTGTTGTGGCTTGTTTGTGACAGAGCCCAGGCTGGCTTGTCACAGGCAGGTTTTGTGCCTTTGGCTTCAGATCTCCATGTTGAGATCTTGAAGGCAGAATAAACAAGGGGAACTCATCAGCTTGCTTTCGCGAAGCTAGGTCCCCAAGTGTATATTTTAAAGGATATAGTTCATGTGCACTGTATGAGAAATGTTTTCTTTCATAGACACGCAATTGTTTCATTTTTAATTCTGTGACGAGCCTCCATACTGAGTTCCATAATGACCATACTAATTTTTATGATTTTTTTGTTACTGCCTCAATGAAGATTTCGTTTCTTCATTCTCCTAAGAATTCTAAATAGGGTCAGGATTTCTGTAAGGCAAAAGAGATACATAATTGTATTTGAAGTCTTGTTATGGATAACTCTTTTAGTAAATTACACAGAAGATTTAATGTTCAGGGCAATTCGGTTTCTTTTTAAAAAGATGGTCTGTTGAAACAGGATTGTGGTTTCAGAGATGTGGCATTAAATGTAATCACCTCACTTAGGTTCGCCACCCTTTGGAGACTCATAAAGATAAGGGCAATAGGATAATTGGTATATTATGTACTCTTTAAAACAGCATGATTCAGTCCAAGTAGGAATTGCCATGGCTGTAAATTAATCCCCTGGGGAACAAATGAAAAAATATATATGTGCTATATTATCGAGGTATATATTTTGGTGCTTTGGTATCTCGGCGAGCACATTAATCTGTCATTAATTTTAACCAGGGTGATCTGGTGGTGATTAGAGCGTGGCTGGATAATCAGAGGCTGGAGAAGCCCACCGAGAGATTGACTCCAACGAGCTAATCAGCTTTTCTTTTCATAGAAGACACAAAACTGAGGTCCCGATGACTTGAGGGCATTAACAATTGCAGGGCACTTTTTGTAAGAGTCCCGGTATTTAGCCCCAGTGTCCTGGCCAAATTCCAACTCCAGTAATGCCATTTCGCCTCCTGAAAAGTCCCCCTGCAGCTACCAGTGGATGTAGCATTATTCTTCTCTTCCTGTCCCAAAGCGGGAGGCTTTGTGTGGAGGTGGCATTGCGGGCAGCTTCCAGTTACTTCCTCACTGTTGTGAGTGGCCGCGTGCGCTTGGCTCCAGCAGGGCGGTCCCTAGGCTGCTGCGATTGCCTGGCAGGGGCTGTTTACACATGACTCTCACTGGCAGGGGCAATTGGCAGAAGATTTATTCCTTTGGGAAACTCATTTTAATCTTTTTATTAAAAAGGATGCTTTGATTAGTGTAATTAGATGAAATTGGACAATACCTACCAATGTATGATGTCTGTATTTATCTCCCAGGTCTTTTTTTTGTCCTAGAGATGACAAGAAAACATGGATTCTTACCAATGTGATTTCTGTAATCATGGTACATGCAGCCTTTAGTAAAATGTGAAAAATGAACACTTGTAACAGTTCTTTGGAAAATCTTATTAGATATTCTAAAATACTCAGAAATTTAGAGTAGCTACATGTGTCATGATACTCAGAGTGTGTTGGCTAACAGCCCTCGAGTGTTATGAGGTTTCATAATATTGAACCTGGAGAGCTGGACAGTTTCTGGAGTTCTGTTTCTGTTCACTTAGGGGGAACATTTCCAGTCGATCTACTGACTGTAGCTTATGTTAGAAGATGCTTGTGGGTACAATAGCAGAAGGAATCACAGGCATGTTTTCACTAGAAGGACTGCTGAGGGCTATCAGAGGGTTCTTCTTTCATCTCTCTTAGAGGAGGAAGAGAAATGAAGGGAGGAGTCTTTTATGAAGACTTAGGGGCAACCAAGACAGAAAAGGAGAAACATGTACCCAGTATTAACTGGGCCACAGTACTGATAAAGGTGACAGGAAACCATTAAAGCTTTCCAGTGGTACTCTAACCCGTCCAAGATTTGCAGACTGAAACTTACAGGGAGTTAGATGATGACAAGCTTATCTGAATCCCCAGTTTTCATCCTTTGACAAGAGCCCAGGACTGCTTGGTGACCAGTCTACAGGAATTTGCTAAGGCACAAAAGAAGTGTCTTGACTCACCTAGCTGACAGTCCAAGTGTGGGCAGGCGCATGGGTGATCAGGTCCTCTCTAACTCTCAGCTCAGCCTGAGCAAACACAGGAAGCAAGGGACACAGTTTTCTTCATGGTGGGACTTAGGAGGCTCAAGCTTATGTTCTGGCTGTCTCAGCAGAAAGACTTGTCTACAGGAGATTTATTTGTGGTGACAAAGACTAAAGTGGCAGGGGTTGGGTCATCCATAATCAAACCGGAGGGTATATGGCAAGGGGGAAATCAAGTTGATGTTTCCTTGAGTAATTTGATGGATGGGCATCTACATCTATATGCCCATCCCTGGCAGTGTTTGATGTACTTGCCTGGAGCCATAAAAAGCAGACTCATGGAATTCATACAATCCTGCTACCTGCTTAGTGGAGAATTCCAGTGTTACACAAAATAGTATTTTTAGTTTCTGGTTGACTCCCTCTAGAGATGTCGTATTTATTGCTTCCTGTATCAATTGTCTACTTGCCACTATAAGGAAACACATAGGTCACTCATGAAGCAAAGAGAGGCTTGCTTTGCTCTTGTTTAGATCCAAGACTGGGCAGGATGTAGTTTCTGGCCTCCGGTGAGAACAGAGTATTCTGATGGAAGAAAGTGGGGCGGGGATGGGTGGAGTCCTACCCTCTCCTCCAAAGGTCCATCTCCCTGCCTGCCTCAAGTGTTCTGATGGACCTTCTATCAGGATCCGCTTTTAAAGGTTCATAGCCCCTTTCGGGGTTGCCTCCAGCGAGACCAAGTCTTTTCATATAGACTTTGGAGGATACGACACATCCAAACCGCAGCTTGTCGTAAGGCAGTACTTTATTTTAATAAACATTTATTTAGTGTGTGCATATGTGCATACATACATATACACATTTATGGGAATGTGCACCATGGTACATATACATGTGGAGGTCAGAGACTACTTATAGGAGTTTATCATGTAGGTCCCAGGGAATAAACTGAGGATGTCAGGTTTAGCAGTATACACCTTTATCAACTGAGTTGACATTTGATTTCTCTAACATTGTGACAGATGTTGGGAATTTAATTCATTAAAACATTTTATCATGTTTCTTAATGAATGAGAGTTTGGACCTAAATATAAAGAGTTTATTACAAAATTAAAACTTTAAAACAATACCTAAAAGCATCTTATATTTATAGAACAGTAAAGTCATATTATTTTAAACAATAGGTCCTTAAACTTTTTTTGTATATTCTAAAATGTTCTATAAATGGAACAGATAGTTCTAATGTGTCTTTAAATGGCTCGTAAATATACACATTCTGTCTAACTGAAAATCCATTAAGAAAGCAATGCAAAAGAATCAGTGTACGGGAATAATGATTTCATAGGTCAGAACTAAGGTTTTAATATGCACTTGGCCTAGAAGTCTTATTTTGTTGTTCTGGGTTGCGATGTTTTTAGCGAGGGTGCGTAAAGCAAAGATTCAAGTGTTGCTTTTTAAAGGAAATCAGAGTCTCAAAATAAAAATGCCTTTTTTTTTTTTTTTTAAAACAGTTCTGTTTGCTTTGGCCTTTTCTACCTCTGGATTCTCTCCTGTTTCCTTTATATAGTATCTTAGACATGTTTGTCTCAGTGGATGTATATGTCACTCCCTTTCAGGTTTTCCTACATCAAGTCAGGTCTCTTCCACTCACTAAATTTTGCTGTGTTTCTAAAGTTTTATATTAGTTTGTAATCAGTAGCATGTACAAAATTTTACCCACCATGCTTTACTTCCATGTTTATAAGAAATAGAACATTTGTTGATTTAGGAGGTGTGTTTACAAAAAGTCTACTGACTGAATTTTCTTTTCAACAGTCCAAACAGCCATGCTCTATGCCTGTTTTGTAACAGCATACGGGAAAGGAAATCTGATGCCTTAATAAGTCTATGCCCCTTATTAGATAACATGGAGAAAATAAGGGGCCTTTAAATGAGTTCTCTAAGCCTGCGAGAATGGATGGAAATGACTCAAATCATGATTGCTCCTTTCAGCCACTTCCATTCTCCATGCAGCTTAATGGTGGTGTGGAAAGATTGATGGCCCTGGGTTGGAGGAACTATTAGTCTCAGAGGAAGGTGGATTGGGGACGAAGGGGTAGCAGGAGAAAGGGAGGAGAGCCCACGTATCAGCCAGGTAGAATGGAGGTGTGCGGCGGCTGCTTGTCACATGTGATTCTAGTTGTAACCATCACCCCGCCTCTGTTAATGTTCCCAGCTCGTGCAATTTCTTTTCTGTGACTATCCTAGGAATAATGTGCCAGTTGAGGGAAAATGTTACTGGGCAGGGTAATACACTATTACTAGTTCCATCTTCTCATGGCCTCTGGGTTTTTTCAGCTGTAGGATTAAAGGCTAATGCTGACTGACATATATGAAAGGGACATTCCTCACATGTAGTAGATGCTCAGCAAATGCCAATGGATTTATGTGAAGAGACTGGTGGCTGGGGAACGGCGTTGAGATGAAGAATTATAAGTTAGGGAGCTGGATGTTCAGCTTCGTGGTAGAGCATGCGCTTTGCAAGTAAACAGTACTGGGTACAGACACATGAAATTAAACAAACAAACACAATAAAACAAACAAAAATTCAACCCCAACTGCCATGAGTGAAGCTAATAGTATAGTTTAGAAGTTTTTAGTTATATTTCAGAAGTAAGAAATTTCATACTCACTGTTCTGAGACAAATGCTGTCTGAGCAGGTGCTCAAGTCATTTAGTTATCACATGAATCCTGCTTTTGGCTTAATTGATCTAGTTATCATGAATCTGCTTTTCTTGTATTTATACATTTATTGAGAAGCATTCATGTTCTGTACCTAATTTTTTTGTATCTTTATACTCCTGTTTAATCTGAGATTTTTTCTCAAAACATCGTAGTTTTCAGAAAACAGAAGATATTTTTATTCATTGGTGTATTAAATGGAAAACTGTGATCAAGCTCATAACTGAAATACTGAACAGCCCCTAAAGAATCTGATATTCCTCATAACTCAGGCATATGCTGTGGATCTCTTCCCATGGAGGGTTTTTTCTTTTTTACTTACACTCACTTCCAAGTGTATGGAGAATTATTTTTGCAGACTTGTCAAATAACAAACCCATCAGCTCACTAAAAACATGGCCCCGCCTCTTTATTGGGCAGAGTGGATAACCTGTGCTCTCTCCATCATGTGTTCCTAAACCTTTCTCCCTGCTTTCCTATGTTCCCTTGCTCATCTCATTCTCAAGCATATTTTTGTTTGTTTGTACAAACCATTTACTTTCCAACCCATTTGTATTGTTTGTACAAAACCATTTAGGCTGTCTTTATCATCTCTTTACATCTCTATGTTACCAATCATGGTAGCACCCAGGGTCAGTATTATCTGTGGTAAATATCAAACTTCCCAGCACAGTGGGAAAACAATTTGTATTCAAATGTATTTTCTGAAAATATACATATATTGTGCAGCTTGCACAGTGGAGCAGGACTTAATTTATAATGTGTCTCCCATGGTGGACACTTAGGGGGCCTTGCTTAATTTTTTATGGCTTAGTGGCTACCCTTGAAGAGGACCTGGATTCAGTTCCCACCGCCCTTGCAGTGGCCCACAATCATCTGTAACTTTTGTTCTGGGGGATCTGATGATCTCTTCTGATGTCTGTGGCACCAGGTGTACACATAGTGAACATGCACATGGAGACAAACACACATGCACATAAATAAGCATGCACATAACCCCCACCCCAACACATGGCTGGCATTCACTTTTCAAAATAGTAGTTAGAAACCTGCCTGTAGAGGCATTATGTATAAGATGTCAATACTAAAGAAGCAGAATTAATTTAATTGGGAAACTTAAAACATTTTGATTGTTTTGAAAGGCTAATAAAATGACGTCAGTGGGGGACTGGGTGCATTGTTAATTTTTTACCTTAATGTTGAATTTCACCCACCCACTCACTGTGAAATCATGCATTTTCTTTGTCTGCATCCTTGTCCATTGACTTTACTGTTATTGTCATTGTGAACCCGTGTTCTTCTGAAAGGAAACACCCCACCTGATAAAAATCACTGCTTATCTCAGCTCTGCAGGGAAGTCCAAAAATAGTATAAAGGTTTTAAATATGTGGAAATTAAAAGGAAAGTTGTATGTGTATTTTCAGAAAATCCATTTTGAATACAAATTGTTCTCTGACCTGTACATGACATTGAAGTAGGTGCTAGCTTTCTGGTTTATATCTCCGTTGTTGCTTTGAGCCTTAAACAATAGCCACAGAAAAACAAAATCAATCAAAACCCCCAGTCAAAACTAGCTCCCATCCAGAGACATCGAAATGCATTTCTGTCCTACACTGGGTGTTAGAAGACAAATATAAGCAATACTAGTTTGCTAGGTTTAAACTGAGAACTTTGGTGGTCCCCACCATATTTCCACTAAGTGCATCGAGAGGTATACTGCTAGTAAATGCTACCCTAACATTCTGACTGTCTGAAGTCATTTACTAACTGAGATCTGAGAGTAATTGGTTCTATCCAGGAAAAAAAGATGCAGCCCATCTGCAAGGTGATGTGGAAAGTGAGCACCCACATTCTATTGGAAGGACAGTTATTCAACTCACCGTATGGAGACAGTAGACCCGTACCATGGTATGTCCCCTACCCCTGCCCGCCTCTAGGGGCAGACTTGGTGTATGGTTTTGGGACTTGTGACCCTGCTGCCTCTTTATATTGGGAATCTATATGTATAGAGCAAGAGTGGAACCGGGCCTGTCTCTACCCTTTAAGGTCCCCATATCCATGGTCCCTAGGTCTAACAGCTGGGCCCCATGATCAAGAGGTTCCAGAGCCTCATAAAATGCTACCACTAGCTGGGGACCAATTTATGAGGGACCTTCCAGTGCTATATTAAGAACCACAAATATGACATTTATGCTCAACAGACAGCTTAGGACTTCAGAAGGAAGGTTAAAAGGTAAGGGAGCAAGATCAGGTCTCTGTCTCTGTCTCTGTCTCTGTCTGTTTCTCTCTCTGTCTGTTTCTCTGTCTGTTTCTCTCTCTGTTTCTCTCTGTTTCTCTCTCTGTGTCTCTCTCTGTCTCTGTCTCTCTCTCTGTCTCTGTCTCTCTCTGTTTCTCTCTCTGTTTCTCTCTCTGTTTCTCTCTCTGTTTCTCTCTCTCTCTCTGTTTCTCTCTCTGTTTCTCTCTCTGTTTCTCTCTCTGTTTCTCTCTCTGTTTCTCTCTCTGTTTCTCTCTCTCTCTCTCTCTC
>NC_034592.1:5204877-5221478 GCF_900095145.1 Mus pahari | reverse complement strand
TCTCTCTCTCTCTCTCTCTCTCTCTCTCTCTCTCTCTCTCTCTCTCTCTCTCTCTCTCTCTGTTCCATGTAAGCACTAGACATTTTGCTGGGTCCTTTTTTAGTCTTCAGAACAATTAAGCACACAAGGCAGACAATGTCTTAGGTGACATCCCTCTGGATGCATTCACCTATGGCTCCTTTTGTACCTTCAGTTCCATTACATCACTGCTCTAGTTAGTGTTACTATTGTCGTGATGAAACACCACGACCAGAAGAAACTTTGGTAGGTAAAGGTTTATTTGGCTTCCACTTCCACATGGTAGTCCATCACTGAGGAAAGCCAGGACAGGTACTCAGACAGGACTGGAAACTGGATGTATGACCTTTTTCAGAGACCATGGAAGGTTGCTTGCTGCTTACTGGCTGGCTCAACCTCCTTTCTTATTGACTCCAGGGCTACCTGCTCCAGGTTGACACCCTTCACAGTGGGCTGGACTCTCCCTCATGAATCACTAACTAAAAAAATGTCCTCCAGGCTTGCCCACAGCCTAATCTTATGGAGGCCTTTTCTCAGCTGAGGACCCCTCCCCTTCAGCAGCTCTAGCTTGTGTTAACTTGATGTAAAAGTAGCCAGCACAATCACTTTTTGCATATATAGATTTGGCCTGCAGGTCTCAGTGTACAATCTCTGCTCTACTTCATCTTTTTTTCCCTCAGCTTGGCCACCTTCTCACTACTTTCTTCTTTTTATGGTTACTCATCTTTCAATTTTAAATTTTAAAGCATTACAAAAAACTTCATATCTATGCCAGCCACACCAGCTCTGGACTCCCTCCCATGTGCAGAATGGTCTTGTAATAGCAGTAATAAACCATTGAGGGTAACAGAAATTTGATCCCACCTCACGTCCTTCTGAAAGTCCCCTCTGAGCGTGTAAGCCTCCCCTGCTGCCTTCTTCCCTCTCTCCACTTCTGCAGTCTCTCACCCCGATGAGAGGTAATCAGGAGTTTTATCTGTATTGTCTCACCTCATTGGGCATGATGGAATCCCATAGGGAAGACTTGGCACAGAGAATACAGTTACTGTGATACAGCTAAACTTTATACACTACGCAGCTTCTGGGTATATATAATGCCCTTCCTGCTCAGACATTTCAGCCTGACACCACTGTGCTTTTAATTAGCTTTGAATTTTGCATATTTGGAAGGACTGAAGTCATTGCCAGCATGGTGGTTTCAGCATCACACAGAAACAGGCACACCACTCACTCGCATAGTCATGTGACCCTCTGTGTGCAGGCTAAGGGCAGCAATGTCTGGATTCTTCTTTCCAGAGGAGAGTTACAGCTAGAATTCCCAATCAGGAGCCAGATTGTCACATGACTTTGGTGGCTTACTCTTCAGCTCTTTTAGGTTAAGGATCTAGCTATCTATAGGGGGAAACTATCTTTTAAGAAAATGTTTATTACTATGCATTTTTTGAATGATTGCTTTTCCTTCTTGAGAAAAGATTTGGATCAGATTATCTTGAACTTACGAAGCTAGCTTAGACCCCCTGACTCCTTATTTCCAGTTCCCAGTTGTCTGAGTTATAGGCATGCTGGCACCATTACCATGCCCACTTTGAATATTCTTTCGTGGTCACAGACTTCACACATTTGAGATAGACTTGTGCTTGCCCTAAGTTTAGGAAAGATTAGGTAGATGAATTTTCTTTTTTTTCCCCATTTTTTTATTAGGTATTTACTTCATTTACATTTCAAATGCTATCCCCAAAGTCCTCTATACCCTCCCCCCTGCTCCCCTACCTACTCACTCCCACTTCTTGGCCCTACTGTTCCCCTGTGCTGGGTCATATAAAGTTCGCAAGACCAAGGGGCCTCTCTTCCCAATGATGACTGACTAGACCATCTTCTGCTACATATGCAGCTAGAGACACGAGCTCTGGGATTGCTGGTTAGTTCATATTGTTGTTCCACCTATAGGGTTGCAGACCCCTTCAGCTCCTTGGGTACATTCTCTAGCTCCTCTGTTGGGGGCCCTGTGTTCCATCCGATAGCTGTCTGTGAGCATCCACTTCTGTGTTTGCCAGGCACTTTCATAGCCTCACAAGAGACAGCTATATCAGGGTCCTTTCAGCAAAAAGGTAGATGAATTTTCAACAATGTTGTTTATATAAAAACAGCAAATTTTGTGTAATTTTGGGAATTCCTGTTTATTAACTTATTCATTCATAAAAATGCATTTAAATCAAATGCCTTTACAGGGTAAGGCAGAGTGTGGGAGCTGGGAACATAGGTGTTTCTTGCTGTCAGGGAGCTTATAAGGATAAGTGGGTGGAATAGTGGATGAACACAGATTACAAGGTAGGTAAGTGCCTTAGTTAGGGTTTACTGCTGTGAACAGACACCATGACCAAGGCAAGTCTTATAAAAAAAACCAACAACATTTAATTGGGGCTGGCTTACAGNTTCAGAGGTTCAGTCCATTATCATCAAGGTGGGAGCATGGCAGTTTCCAGGCAGGCAGAGCTGAGAGTTCTACATCTTCATCCAAAGACTGCTAGTGGAAGACTGACTTCTAGGCNACTAGGGTGAGGATCTTAAGTCCACACCCACAGTGACACACCTACTCTAACCAGGTCACACCGATTCCTCGAAATGGTGCCACTCCCTGGTCCAAGAATATATAAACCATTACAGTAAGTGAACTAATGCATCACATGTGACGAATCCACAGAAACCATAGAATAGAAGCAATCTAGACTGAGATGCCCCTCTCATCTGCATAGGACAAACAGAAAAGGTTTCTAGAACAGGGAGATATCTGCTCAGAAACCAGATGGAAGTTGGGGAGAGCTATGCAGTATTTGAGGGAAGAGTTCGTGCAAAAGTAGGAAGCTGGTGTATGCTGCATCCTGGGAACAGAACAGTGAGGAGGAAAGAATGAATGCTTTGGTTTGAGACTTGTTGGATCTGAGATATCTGAGAGAAACTGGACAAGAGTCACCTATACTGACTGGTAGAGTGTTGAGTGTGGACAACAGGAAGGGATGCACCAAGCAAGCTGGAGAGCAGCTGAGATCAGTGAGGTATAGGTGGGTGGTAATGGAGGGAAGGTGTGTGGTAATGCTGCACAAGGCATTTCCACCATGGGTGAGGACAAACCACCCACCCATGACAAGGCTGACTGTCAATCTATTTGTGCCCTGTGGTTACAGTCATGAGGTAAAGCCAGTGGCCTAAAATAACACTAAGGCATCCTTACGAGTTGGAGGTTGAAGTGTGAAGTTAGTATTACCAGGATGAGGGGGATTCTCCCTTACCACTCTGCTTTCAAGGGTTGGTTGAAAGTCTTGACGTTGTTGGCTTGCTTATACTACAGTCACACAGCCAACCACCTTTTTCATGGTGTCCCTACATCATCTTCCCTCTGGGCCTGTCTATATTGTGCTCTTTTGGAAGCATGCTTATCATATAGAATTAAGGGTCACCCAAACCTCACCAGCTGGTTAAATCTGCAAAGACCTTATTTCCAAAAAGGATGATAATCTTAGTCTGTGGGCATTTAGAGTTCAATATACTCTAAAAAAATCTTTAATTTCTTTCTTTATTACTTCCTTGACCAAGTTATCATTGAGCAGTGTTGTTCAGCTTCCACATGTATGTGGGCTTTTTACTATTTATGTTGTTATTGAAGATCAGCCTTAGTCTGTGGTGATCTGATAGGATGCATGGGATTATTTCAATTTTCTTGTATCTGTTGAGAACTGTTTTGTGACTGGTTATATGGTCAGTTTTGGAGAAGGTACCATGAGGTGCTGAGAAGGTATATCCTTTTGTTTTAGGATAAAATGGTCTATAGATATCTATTAAATCAATTTGTTTCTACCTTCTGTTAATTTCACTGTGTCTCTGTTTAGTTTCTGTTTCTATGATCTGTCTATTGATGAGACTGGGGTGTTGAAGTCTCTCACTATTATTGTGTGAGGTACAATGTGTGCTTTGAGCTTTAGTAAAGTTTCTTTTATGAATGTGGGTACCGTTGCATTTGGAGCATAGATGTTCAGAATTGAGAGTTCATCTTGGTAGATTTTATCTTTGATGAGTATGAAGTGTCCCTCCTTATCTTTTTTGATAACTTTAGGTTGAAACTCAATTATATTTGATATTAGAATGGTTACTCTGCTTGTTTCTTGGCATCATTTGCTTGGAAAATTGTTTTCTAGCCTTTTACTCTGAAGTAGTGTCTGTCTTTGTCCCTGAGGTGGGTTTCCTGTATGCAGCAAAATGCAAAATGTTGGGTCCTGTTTNTGTAACCAGTCTATTAGTCCATGTCTTTTTATTGGGGAATTGAGTCCATTGATATTAAGAGATATTAAGGAAAAGTAATTGTTGCTTCCTGTTATTTTTGTTGTTAGAGTTGGGATTCTGTTCATGTGGCTATCTTCTTTTAGGTTCATTGAAATATTACTTTCTTGCTTTCTTTAGGACATAGTTTCCCTCCTTGTGTTGGAGTTTTCTCTTTATTATCCTTTGAAGGCTGTATTTGTGGAAAGATATTGTGTAAATTTGGGTTTGTCATGGGATACTTTGGTTTATCTGGAGGATATCATCTTGAGTGAGGTAACCCAGTCACAAAAGAACACACATGATATGCACTCTCTGATTGTGGATATTAGCCCAGAAGCTTGGAATATCCAAGATACAATTCGCAAAACACATGAAACTCAAGAATAAGAAAGACCAAAGTGTGGATACTTAGATCCTTCTTAGAAGGGGGAACAAAATACCCATGGAAGGAGTTACAGAGACAAAGTTTGGAGCAGAGACTGAAGGAATAACCATCCAGAGACTGCCCACCTGGGATCCATCCCATATACAATCACCAAACCCAGACTCTATTGTGGATGCCAACAAATGCTTGCTGACAGGCGCCTGATATAGCCCTCTCCTGAGAAGCTCTGCCAGTGCCTGACAAATACAGAAGTGGATGCTCACAGCCATCCATCATACTGAGCATAGGGTCCCCAATGAAGGAGCTAGAGAAAGGACCCAAGGAGCTGAAAAGGTCTGCAGCCCCATAGGAGGAACAACAATATGAACTAACTCCAAGAGTACCCCCAGAGCTCCTTGGACTATACCACCAACCAAAGAATATGCATGGAGGGACTCATTGCTCCAGCTGGATATGTAGTAGAGGATGGCCTAGTTGGTTATCAATGGGAGGAGAGGCCCTTGGTCCTGTGAAGGCTCTAAACCCCAGTGTAGGGGAATGCCAGGAACAGGAAGTAAGAGTGGGGGGTTGGTGAGCAGGGGAATATGGGAGGGAGAGGGGATTTTTGGATTTAGGGGATAACATTTGAAATTTAAATAACGAAAATATCTAATTAAAAAAAAAAGAGTTCAATATAGTGGCTGAAGAGATGGCTCAGCAGTTAACAGCATAGTTTGTTTTTCTACAGACTCTGAGTTCAGTTCCCAGCCCCTGTGTCAGGTGGCTCACAATCACTGTAATTACTGTTCCATGGAATCTGATGTCTCTGAACTTCCCAGCACCTACCCCTGTTCTATAACCTAATTAAATATAAAAAATAAATGTAAAAGATATTAATATATATTTCTGGGGGATACAGCCAAACCCATACCTCTCAGAAAGATGCTGGGAAAACTAAGGAATATGCTGTCCCAGGAGCCAAGTAGAAGTACTTTAGGCAGGGAAAGTGGGTAAACTGAGTCAGAAGCTACTCACTGAGAAAATGAGATGACTAAGGAAAACTGGCAGTTAGCTTGGCAAAAGAGAGGTCATTGTCATCCTGCTGAGGAATGTTTCAGTCAAATATTAAAGATGAGAGGGGGCAGGAAAGAAGTTAGAGAAAGCAAACACAGAGTTTTTAGAGGCATTTTACTTACAGGGCAAGAAAAAAAAAAAACGGGATAGTGTGTAACTTTAACTTTTTTCAAATTCAGATTTTAGTGGTGGTTCTTAAATGCTTTGGCATCCCTTTTAGCCCACCACCCATCACAGGTAGTGGAAAAGAAAGAATGTGGGGGAAGTGGACCTGTTTAGAAAGGTTCTTTAGAGAAACTTCCATCTGTGTTGTCTGGAAATCAGCAGTTCAGTTCTCAGGTCAGCAGCTGAAGCTGCGTCTACTAGCAAACACAGATACACCAGCAGTCCTGTTGGGAAGAGCTGGGATAACAAACGCAAATCATCAGTGGTGGCACTACCTAGAAGAGACAGTCAGGCCTCAGCCTTGGCACAAATCATCAGGACCTGGAAGAATGACAGAAGTTCTCAGCTGTGTCTCAGCAAAGCAAAGATCAGCAAAGACTTGAGACCCACAAACATTGCACAGCCAGATCTATAAGGAAGTCAAGGTTCACCTCTGTCATTGTTCCTTGAGTCCTATTTATACCCTCCAAACATCACGTGTCCTCCACGGATCTGGCCTCAGTACGTGCATCTGTCTTATCTGACATCACTGTGCAGCAAGAGAGTGCAGCACAGCACCAGAAGTTTTTTGGTGCAGTTTTCTCTATGGAGTCCCAACAAATGCACCTCAAGTATGCAATGTAAGGCAGACCAATAATACATGCATGCTGTTAGCAAAGAACCCTGCACCATGTGTCCTTTCATGTGCTGGCTTTAGCAGAACATTCTTTCACCTGTATCTGCTTCAGATAAATGTTCCTTCAAGAGTCTGCCTTAGTCTTTTACCCATGACCACTTCAGCTCAACCTTCCTTCACAGGTTTGCCCCAGCAGAAAGCCATCCAACTGACTTTCTACCAACTAAGTCTCTACTTCAGTAGTGGTGGAAGAAGATTAAGAAATAGGAGAAACAAAGTCAAATTTATACATGAACTAGTAGGGAGAAAAGGTGGGTGATTTCGAGAGCGATGTCTTTGAGACGATGAGAGTGTGTCAGCTCTGGGGGTCAAGTGGAGACCTCTGTATTTAACAGGACTTCAGACCACTCTAATAAACACTTTAGTTTGAGGCCCTAGAAGTTCTGTTACCAACCAAGTAAGGAAACATCCCTTTTGTTTGAGTGATGAGCATTGCCAAATAGGCATAAAGAGGATCTGGGATGGACAGTGGAGCAGCCACGCTGGGGAGAGCAGTGTCAGAAAGAAGGGAGGAAGAGCTCTTGGCTGGCCCTTCTCTAGGAGACGTGTCACCTGCTGGCCCTTCTCTAGGAGACGTGTCACCTGCTGGCCCTTCTCTAGGAGATGCGTCACCAGCTGTCCCATCTTTTTAATATGGAACTGCTGCCCCCTTGAAGTGCCTCTCTAGCATAGCCTGAGAGCACTGGTGACATCTCCAGCTGCTATTTTTAGATGACCCGAGTCAGACCCTGGTGGGTGGAAGAACATGTCACAGGGATTTGAAATATTTACATCTGGCAGGGCTTAGACATTGCATAACAAATTAATGTCCTGATGTCCACATGATATTATATTGAAATTTTGTATAGCAGCTTTATTTCAAATACAACTTAGTATATCTGTTGTATATCTAACCCTCCCAAAGATGACTCCATAATTTGGATTCTCTGACCACCATAGGATTTAATCTGAGCCATTATAAGCTGTTACTGGTCATTGATATTATTATCGCTTGAATGTCATTATTCCTATGAGTTTGTATTCTAAATTACGCAATGAAAAATTTGAAATGACACACTTTCTTTCTCCAGTCAATTGTTACAGGACTAAAAAAGTTATGGCAATGGAGAATTTCAATGAAAGTAGCAAATGATTTGAGCTTTAGTGAAATAACTTGGGTAGATAAACGCTTGGCTGGTACAGAATACCCTGATTTACTCCCTGTTAAAACCAGCCAGGGGATCTTGAGTGCAAGCTATTTGATAAAAAATACGAGCTTGTTAAATCACATATCGACATTTGGAGAATTACATCATTAAAAGAATATCTTCTTCCCACTTTGAAGCAGTCAGAAAATCTATTAATTAATCAGTTAATTTTTGCAACATTGTAGATTGAATCCAGGGTCCTGAACATGCTAGGAAACCACACTGCCTCTGAGCTGCATCTTTCGTTTGGGTTTTGTCGTGGTTATTTGGTCTGTTTGCTTTTGGGACAAGGCCGTCTCCTCTGTAGTCCTGCCTATTCTGGAACTCACTATGGGACTTACAGCGTTTCTTTATCTTTGCCTCCTAGGCTCCCAGGCACCGTACACCACATCTGGATGAACTGTCTTTTGATGTCTTTCTTTGCATTTCTAGTTATTAACAGAGAGCCTGTCACAGGTTTGACAAATTCTAGTCGTCTGATCTGATTCTTGTTTGGATTAAAACATTGAATTGGTTTTCCTCTTATCTTTGAAAACCCTTTTATGAATGAAAAAGGGAGCTTTGTGTACAGGAGACCCATAAACTAGAGTAGACTCATGGGAGGAGTCAGTCATCACGGAGTCCCTCATTACTTACCAGTGTCAAGATGACAAACCGTTTTCTACTGAGAAATGCAGGTAGCCGTCCCTACGTTGTGAGGCTGAGATGTCTGGCCTGGTGTCTAATGCACGGTACCATTCATTACCTGCTGCTTGGCACTTCCTTCTACACTTCAAGCACAGGTCATTCTGAGTCCTGTTTATTTGTCTGTGTTGAGACAATTACCCAGTGACTGCCAAGCTGCAAGGACAGACAGAACATTGTGCACCCAGCCTCAGGGCCATCCAGCTAAGGCATCCTGACTGATTTAAATGTGAGTCTCACTGTAGTGAATACTCTGAGTCATTAATTTGAGCTTGATAGCAATTTGTCTAGATTACTGGACACTTCAGACTTACTATCCAGTGGATGGTATGGACTGAGAATTTTGGAATTTTGATTTCTTCAGAAAAACAGAGAAATATTATAATATGTTTTCATTTTAATCCTAGGTGTGGGGATACGGGATTGCTTCTCAGCAGCTGACTCTGACATACCTCATGCTCTTGCAGAGATGTGATTTTGCCAGCTGCAGATTGTGTTACATTTGGAATTCTAGGAACTTTTCAAGGGGCTCTATAAATGCCAGGGCCCTTGTAGGCAGTTGTTCAGGGTGGTTGGTTGGGGTTTGTCATGCTGAAAGAAGAAACAAGAAGACAAAAATTAGATCCAGGGATCTCTCTGTCTCTGTCTGTCTGTCTGTCTGTCTCTGTCTCTGTCTCTCTCTCCCCCTCCCTCCCTCCCTCTCCTCTATCCTTCTTTCTCTCCTATCTAGTGACAGATGGTGAAATCAGGGGGGATGAAGAATGCAAAAAATAATAACTCACAACAATAGTAAAGGGTCAGCTATAAGTGGTAGAAGCAATTTTGGATGAGGCTCTTCATGGAACCCAGACCACACTGTAGGTTGGACCTACTAGAGAACTTTGCAGATACTCCTCAAGATCTGTGAGCTACATACCTCAGGCACAGGGTTGGGGTAGGGTTGGATTACATGCCCAAGTGTCAGGACTAGTGAGTGATAGAGCCCGCAGCAGGGAGAGGCTCCCCAGTTCCTTGGAGCGTGTGAAGCAGACTGGTGGATTTTTATTTACGCACGTGATGGTTTTATGTTATAGCTTTTGTGTGTAAGCAATGTTGACACCTTATCAAAGGACCTGTAACTGACACCGTAGACCTTCCACCCTGTAACTGGCACCTTATCAAAGGACCTGTAACTGACACCATAGACCTTCCACCCTGTAACTGGCACCATAGACCTTCTTCCACCCTGTTTCTCTTCGGAGTACTATTAACCCGTTGAGAAAATTATTACCTTCTGAGTATTGGTCCTCTTAGAATATCTCACGGTCTCAGGAAGTCTTGCCAGTACTGTGAATTGTTGATACTTTCCTTGAAACTGGATTTTTAAAGATTTGCTCAGCCTTTTTTCCCATCTTGGAGACTTAGCTCAAGGTTATAACTTGCTTCACTGTTTCAGGGTAATTGTAAAATAGCAGAAACCAAAAAAAAAAAAGCAAAACAAAAAACAAAACAAATTTCACATACACACACACAAACAGACATACACACACACAGACACAAACACACACACAGACACACATACAGACACACAGACATACACACAGAGACACACACAGAGACACACACACATGCACACACATGCATGCACGCACACATGCGCACACACGCACATGCATGCACACACACAGACACATAGACACACAGACACAGACACATGCACACACTCTCACACACTCACACACACAGACATACACACACAGATGCAGACACACAGACACACACAGACACACAGACACACACACACACACACACACACACACATACACACCAAACAAAACCAAAAAACATAAAGCAAAACCGTTTCCATTGCAGTGGCTCCCCAGGCAGAGGAAGCTGTTGATTTAGAAATTAACTGGCTGCTCTTCCTGCTTCAGAATAGCCCACCTTCTCACAAGGAGCAGAGCTTCCATTGCTCATGTTTTCAGCCTCCTTTAAGGCACTCTAACTGCCTGGACAGTTAGACAGCCCTTACCTGGTGGCACTGAGAAACCAGCTCTCAAGTTCACCAACATGTTGGGTGCTTTCAGAAACTGCAATTATACTGTATGTTTTGGAGCAAGTGCAGAGTTAAGCTTAAATGCAGAGTTAAGCTTTTTTTTTCCCCAGAATTTTAAGGAAATAAAATGTATTCAATGACATTAATCGAGATCTCAGGCAGAATATGGCATTCCCACTGTCTTTCAGAATTCTTAGAACATTTGTGAAAATACATCAGTTCTGCAGTTCTTCCTCTTATCTGCAGCCAAGAAAATTTAAATATAAAATATGAATCAAAGAATGGCTTAAAAGAAGCTTCCTTGAATTTCTTGTATGTCAAAGAAACAAAAGGAGCTTGTTCTGGAGCCAGAAAAACAAAACAAAACAACATCCCCAGAACTGGACTTCTGGCTACTGCTCCAGAGGCAGTGCCTGATTATGTGTGCCAGAATAAGAGAACATGACAGTGACAGCCACAGTTGACCTGGAGTGTTCCAAACTGTGCCAGTTCATCGCCTACACACCACAAAAATGTGTCTACATGATTCTACTTTAATGACCAATTTTTAATTCCTCTACAATAAAACAAACAGAAATCAAAATCAAATGAGCCAATGTCAGTAGATACTATTTTGCTCAGAGTCTAACTCATTAGGTATAGTAAGGTATATGGCACATAGGCCAGGAGCTGATTCAGAAACAGAAATGCTAATTAGGCCGAAGTATAGCATGTGAAAAAACATTTGAGTAGCACATGTGAGCTCTTGAGTCCTGTATTCTATCTACACACACACACACACACACACACACACACACACACACGCACACATATGCATACACACATGCACACATACATGCACACACGCGCGCGTGCACACACACGCATGCATGCACACATGCACACACACGCACGCACACGTGCACACACATGCACACACATGCACACATGCATGCATGCACACACACATGTACACACACGCATGCATGCACACATGCACACACACGCACGCACACGTGCACACACATGCACACACATGCACACATGCATGCATACACACACATGTACACACACGCATGCATGCACACATGCACGCACACACACATGCACGCACACACGGATAGGAAGGAGGTGGGAGAAGAGATATGTATGTAGGTGCGTTGGTATTAGAAACACACAAAACTTCCCAATTTTCATCATTTTGCCTGTTTTTCCCAATATCCAGAGTGTTTAGACTTTCATGGCCATGCGATTCTTCCTGTTGATTTAGTCCAAGGCTAAGATCACACTCTTAAAAAACAAAATTATAAATTTTGGCTATATCGCATCCTCCAGGATCATTATCCTGAGGGATTCTTGAGGGGGTTCACAGAGAAGCCAAGGGAGACATTTATTTTTATATTTGAAAACAGCTTTGTTAGTTTTTTATAATCTCCATAATAAACACCTCAAACAATGAAAGGGAGAAAGAAGAAAAAGTTCCTGAATTCTCCACCATTCAGAAATATGCCCTGGTAAGAATGTCTTGTGTTTCCCTTAATGCTTTTGAAAAGTAGAGGACACTCATAGACAGAGTCAGAATTCTTAAAATGTGAGAAACAAAGTTGGGTTTGTTGGTAAACACCTGAGAGGGTACACTGGAAGAACGGCGAGTTTGAGGCTAGCCTGAGCAACATAGGAAGTATCAGGCCAGCCTGGGCAACATACTGAGAACCTATGACAGGCAAAAGAAGATCTGCACACACAAAGAGAAAACTCTGGAAAATGAGATTAAGACTAATAAATCAGTTAAAGCGAAGCATCCCTTAATGTTCCTTTGCTCTGAGAAGCTTCTGAACTACACATTGTGCTAAGGTGCGGGGAGGAGAAGGGTTGGCAGGAACGAGTTCCTCTGGTTACTTCAGTCTTGTACAGGGAGCCAAGTCTGGCCATACAGCTTCAGAACCAATGCCTTTTGGGAATAGTTTCTCACTGTAACATGAAAATTTCTTCTTTGGGGGGAAAAACCCTAAAAATATTACTTTTCTGACTGCAGTACTGGGGCATTTTTGCCTTTTCATGTGTCATGAGACACTTCGATTAAATAAATCTTAGGACAGCCAAGTGCGGTGTCTGAATGTAAACCTTCTTGTGCAGTGAAGCTGACGAGATTGCAGCTTCTTGAGGTTCAGTGGACCTCTCCTGTCCTCAGAGCAGGGGGTAAGTACTCTCTCTCATTTTGAAAGTGGTTCCTCGGTTTCAGGGTGCATACTTATTTTAAAGAAGGATGTCCTTGAATATTCCATGTGTGGCCAGTTACAGTCTGCAGGGTAGACTGAGGTCAGGACTTAGAGTGTAGTAGGTGGGCAAGTGAGCAAGTCCTTAGGGAGGTAGGGAGAGTGGGAGGGTGACCAGCAGGCATCAGGCTACAGGTGTGAGGGAGTGTGAAACTCAGCACACTGTAGCACACCAGGCAAACTGTGGGAAGGAGTAAAGTACTGTGATTATAAATAGCAATCGTCTGTACAGTTTCAAACACTAGGAGAAGTGAGTTGAAGATGTTTGCCATAAAGAAAGGACTAATGTTTAAGAGATGGCTAAGACTGACTTGACTCAGACATTATGCTATATCTATATATCTCTATCTATCTATCTATCTATCTATCTATCTATCTATCTATCTATATGTATATATATATATATATATATATGTACAGAGATAGCAAATGATATCTGATGACTATGTACAAATCTTATGTTTTTATGTATTAGTTACAACAAATTTAATTAAAATACAAAAAGAATGCTGGGCATGGCAGTGCATGCCTGTAACTCTGCACATAGGGCAGGGGAGATGGGCATTATTTATCATTTTGAATATCGTGCCTTGGTTTCAGGAGGTGCATAATTCATTCTAAAGAAGGAGGTTTTCAAATATTCCATGCGTGGCCACTCCAGTCTCCATGGTAGACAATGAACTAGGAAGATTATGAGTTGAGGAGCAGCTTGGCTGAGACCCTGTACCACAAGACTGAAAAAAACACAATAAAGCAAGAATGAAATGAAATTTCTACCAAAAAAATAGTCCAAGAGAAAAGGAACAGGTTGTTAAGGTTAGGAAGTTGAAATGCCACTTGACCAGAACTCACAAGAACCCTTGGTAATGGTCAGAATTGAGGATTTGAGGGAGGTAGAATGGCTAGCCACCATCACTGTTTTGTGGAGGGCTGTCCTGCCTTGCTTCTCAGGATAACCCACAGTCCTGCTCTGTATAATTGATTCCAAGAGTGGGACAGCATCTCTTAGCCAGCTTCTACATGGGATAAAGAAAAGAACAGAGTTTTAAAATGTTGCTCTCTAACAGTCAGGAAGCAGATAACCTCACTTTAAGTCAGAGAAAGATGTTGTGTAGACTCGGGAGGTCTATGGAAGCCAAAGGGCTTCCTTTTTACCTAACACGCAGCATTGTGTCCTAGACATAGTTCAGATCCTAAGACCAAGATGCCAGTTGGAGCTGTACTGTCTGAGTTTTGTCATATATCAAAGGGGGAAATGACATGGGTGTCTTCCATGTAGGCTATGTCGATGTCCCTACTGTGACTTGGGTTGACAGATGACTAACAGGAAAAGTTTAAAAAGATACAAGCTCTAGTCATGTAGTCTAAGTTGGAACTGAAAAAGTCAGAAAGTGAGACCCTGTCAGTATTTATCTAGTGTCGTCCAGGGAAGGAGACACTCGGATGATAAATATTAGTGTGTGCCCTGCTTTGTGACATGGTGGCCATCACGCTGAATTATACAGGACTTAGAGCCGGGAAGGGCTCTAGGCAGGAATCAGCTCCTTTCCTCTGCACTCTGTCAGGATTATCCAAGTCTGTGCTCATCAGCACCTGCTAGTCTTCACTTTGTCCTTTGGGGGGGGGGGGTGACAAAGCCTGTGCTCCTACGGAGTGAGGCATTATGGAGAAGGGTACTTCATGCTCGCTGGTTTTGTTTGTTTGTTTGTTTTAATAGCAAGTAAGATGCTAAACTTGCACTGGGGAAAGAAGGACAGATAGGAAGAGACTTTCTGTAGTAGGTTATTTTTGCCTTGACATGATGGATCCTCCCCATTTCAGTGATGAGAGATGTGACACACAGCCTCTGTCCAGAGGACCCACAGCACTGTAGGAGGGGACAGGATACCAGTGCTGTGACCAGTAGCAAAGTAGAGGGAAGAGACGGAGGAGGGGTAGCACGATAGGTGATGCTCTGTTTGGGACATGGAAAGGCTTCGGACATAGTGATATCAGACAGGAGTCTTAAAGGGATGAAAATGGTTCAACACAGGCAGAGATGGGACATGTTAGTAGAAGCCAAACTGTGATGGTGGTCCTAGTATATTACGTCACCCTGCACTGTACCGTCCACGCCGAGGTACATCTTTTTATGAGCTTCAGTGAATGGCTAAAACCCCTTCAGTGAAATCACAAAGTAGAGGGACCCATCCCATGGGTGGGATGAGCTTACTAGCTGCTGCCGTAGTGAAAAACAGTGATGCTTAATTTGATATGTCGTCTTCTCTTGGTCACAGTACTGAGTTTTTGTTTGTTTGTTTGTTTTGTTTTGTTTTGTTTTTTGTTTTTAAACAGCAGTTTGACATTACAATGAAGATATATTCAAAGATGAAATTATATCTGAGGGACTTTTGAGTATAATGTACTGCCTTCATTTAATATGTGGAGGGGTTAGGAGAAATGTCAGAGTGAGATGTGGAGAAGGAATTTAGCCTACAATCTGCTTTGGACTGGAGATCACAGAGGCACCTCTAGCTTGCTAACCTAGTAGGCGGAATATCTTCCTTCCTCCCTTTCATCCATTCCTCTCTTCCTCCCCCATCCTACTGGCTCCATTTCTGAAGAAACCTTCATAACTTTTACTACTTTGATCAGTTTAAAACTCATGAGATACTAAATCCATTGTTTCTGTCCAGTTGTTTCATGTTCTGTAGAAATATACTGTGTCTGGCAGTAGAGTGGTTTGAAGGAAGAAATGCAGGCTGGGAGATTTTTCGAGGGGCAGCTGTCGAGCTGTCAGGATGTGTCTGTATTTACATGCTTTCCAAGCATGTTTCGAGTCTGTGACTCTCCATGAAGGAATCTGGTATTCAGAAGTCAATAAACAAATTACATTGATCTGTAAAGTGGGGCTGTCATGGTGACTGACGGGGCACCCACTCCTTCAGAACAGTGTGTGCAGGAAAACAAGACAGAATTACCCAGGCAAATGACAAGGGATGTGGTAAGAACTCAGCACAGGACGTTCATCCTAGGAAAGCTGCCACGATGGAAATTTTTGTCTAGGAAAGCCATTCCCTTTGCTCAGCAGTGTGTTGCTTTTGACACGCAGATGCTCTTTGTTGAGTGGACTCTGGGATTTATCACTTATATAATTATCCTGTGGCATTTGCAGGTCATACCAACAATAACATCAGGGGTAGGGTGGGGGTAGGGAACACTGGTCCCCTTGGTAAAGTGAAAAATACTTGAGATTCATATCTTCCCTCATCATGTATTACAGTGAACACTTTTTAACAATGCCACAGAGATGCAGGAAAGACAGCAGACCTACTCTACACTATGAGAAGAGGGACATCTGGGTAAGAAAGCACAGCATGGCCAGGTTTATTCTCTGGTGGCAGAATAAGGGTGGAGACTCTTCATGCAGTAGTTAATTTAGGTACCAGATTTTCATAAAACTTCAGTACATTAATGGATTCTCTACTATGAATAGATGATTACCTAATATTTATTTATGAGGCTTGATTTATTAATGGGACAAAGGAGAATGAAGTTAAAACTCATTCTAAAACCTTTTTATTGGGGGGAGATGTTTTTAAATATAAGGTGGCTTATGGCTGAATGAATGGAGGTGAACTATGAGCTCTAATCTTTTTTTTTATTATTATTTTCTTTATTTACATTTCAAATGCTATTCTGGAAGTTCCCTAACCCCCCTCCCCCGCCCCTGTTCCCCTACCCACCCACTCACACTTCTTGGCCCTGGCATTCCCCTGTGCTGGGTCATATAAAGTTTGCAAGACCAAGGGGCCTCTCTTCCCAGTGATGGCCGATTAGGCCATCTTCT
>NC_034592.1:5177670-5204442 GCF_900095145.1 Mus pahari | reverse complement strand
TTTTCTTGTGTTTTGCATAATGTATCTTCGGTATTCTAAGTTTCTGGGCTAATATCCACTTATCAGTGAGTACATATCTAGTGACTTCTTTTGTGATTGGGTTACCTCACTAAGGATGATACCCTCCAGATACATCTGCAGACATTGAACGTTGAACTTCATGGATGTTTCTGCTGTTTTCATGTCTGACTTGACATTAAACGTAGGCACAGAGTTACAAGAAAGGAAGTGACGTGTTCAAATCTTGGCAGATAGTCACCAGAGGAATGTCTTAACTTCCCTGTTTGTTCATGGTCATAATTGGTGCACGGAACACAGGGTCATCTTTTGTGTTTGTCCTTGAGTAAATCTTCAAGGTATTTTAAAATAAATGAAAGCATTAGAAAGAAGTGACTGTGTGATGTCATCCTTCCCCTGAGTTTCAGTTTGTGGCTCAGGGGTCAGCTTCTATTGTGTCTGAAAAGGCCTCTTGGCTGTCACACAACATTCTAATTCTGTTAATCCTGATGAGAACACAGCAATGTAAGAAACCATGGACTAGAGCTGAATTCTACTTCCCTCTCATCTACAAAGGGACATCTTCTCATTTGATTATGGAGATAATTTGGAACAGAACTGCTCTCCACAGGCTAAAGTATTTGTATTTTATTCCTCTTCGTCCTCATCCTCCCCCTCCCCCTCCTCCCCCTCTCCCTTCTCCCCTTCCTCCCTTTCCTCTCCCCCTCCCCCCTCCTCCTCCTCTCCTCCTCCTCCTTCCCCTCTAACTCCTCCTCTTCCTCCTTCTCCTCTTACTCCTCCTTCTCCTTCTCCTCCTCCTCCTCCTTCTCCTCTTACTCCTCCTCCTCTCCTTCCCCTCCCCCTCCTCCTCCTCCTTCTCCTTCTCCTCTTACTCCTTCTCCTTCTCCTTCTCCTCCTCCTCTTCCTCCTCCTCCTTCTCCTCTTACTCCTCCTCCTCCCCTTTCCCTCCCCTCCTCCTCCTCCTCCTCCTTCTCCTTCTCCTCTTACTCCTCCTCCTCCTCCTTCTCCTCCTCCTTCTCCTCTTACTCCTCCTCCTCCCCTTCCCCTCCCCCTCCTCCTCCTTCTCCTTCTGCTCTTACTCCTCCCCCTCCCCCTCCTCCTCCTCTTCCTCCTTCTCCTCCTACTCCTTCTCCTCTTTGTAGAGGCAGTGGCAGTGGTAGTACTGGGACCCAAACCCAGGCATTTGTGCCCTACTGCTGGGCTGTGGCCCTGTCTAGTGTCTTTATTTCTTGATCAAAGCAGATCATTTAAGAAACTGGATATTTCCTAATTTTTTGGTGTCTTAGGGGCACACGTGCAGCCCATTGGGTTTGTGGGTGTGTGCTTTCAGTTTTCAATGGTTTCAACTGCCTGCCTGAGACTTAAAAAAACAAATGAAGGAAAGGGAACATGATTTTTTTTTTTTTCGAAATGTGTAAATTGAATTTTCCATTTGTTTGGTCCTTCAGTGGTCAGATTTAATCTCTGGTTTTATCCTTTTGGGTTCTGTTAATTTGCTGTGGTATCCTCAACAATTAGAAGCCCCCACAAGCCACTAACTTTAAGCTGTGCCAGAGTCAGCGTAAGGAATTTTAGAGATGTAGTTTTAATCTTAACAATTTGTAGATGCCTGTGATAAGTCAGGTGTATTTAAAGGGAAAGCCTAAGCTTTCTTTTAATGAAGGAGTCTGCAGCATTCTGCTGAGAATGTCTGTATCTCAGGCCAATTCCATCCTTTAACTGGTTTCTGATGGGCTGTTCAGTGATGCATTCTTTAGGTAAGTCAGGTTTTCTGACTTTTTTTTATTCATGACATATGTTTGGAAAGTTCCATTTCTCCCTATAGGCAAGCATATAGGAAATGAGCAATGAGGAGCATACAAACACATGGAGCTGTAATGGGTTATTGCGAAGGGCTGTAGGAGTGCAGTCTGCAGCTGAGAGACCACAGGAGAGTCTCAGAAGCAGGAACACCTGAGCAGGCTTGCACAGGGAGGGGAAGCTCACAGCGAGGGCACCACCTCAGCGATGAGAGGAATTCATAAAGAGTCATGGTAATTTGTTTTCTAACCTTTGAAACATCCGTTCCCTTTCTAGTTAAAAACTTAGGTTGGAGTTTTGTGTGAGTGAACATTTCTCAGGATGTGCTCTACAGAAGAGCAGTTGTATGAGATGTTCTTAGGGAGAGACTGCAAGTCTGTGAACTGCTGAAAAATCTTGTTGAACTTTGTTCATCCCTCACCTCAGTGCCCAAACACATGCAATGCTGGAGCATACTTTTTATTTTTTTTTAAGTTTGCTTTTTTAAAAAAAAAAAATTATTTATTTATTTATTTATTTATTCATATTATATATACTCTATTTCCCATGGGAAACTATTTAGGAAATTTTGTCTGAAATAGTTTTATCTAGCATCAGCTTTTTCTATCTATCTATCTATCTATCTATCTATCTATCTATCTATCTATCTATCTATCTATCTATCTATCTATCTATCTATCTCCTATTTCAAGAGAACTCCGCAGAAAGAGCTTTTGCTAGTAGTATACACATTGAGTATCAAGATTAGTGATTAGGGCATATGTACCTCCCTTTATAATTCTCTCCACCCACTCTAAATTTGATTTTATACTTGATTGGCAATAATAGAAAACAAACACACAGTTCCATATGTGCTTGTATAGTTGAAGCTTCTATGTTGAGTAAACAGTAATTTTATTATCAGATGCCTCCTAATTGGTTGAAGAAATGAATGGTTGAGAGATCTCGGTGTGCGGTTTAGGGGATGTTTTAATGAGGAACAACAGTTAAGAGGCACGGCCTCTTAAAAAAAAAAAAAAAGCTGGTGCCATGAAAATGGTCCCATTGAGAGTTCTTATTTGAATGAACAGAA
This sequence comes from Mus pahari, assembly GCF_900095145.1. NCBI lineage: Eukaryota > Metazoa > Chordata > Mammalia > Rodentia > Muridae > Mus > Mus pahari. The sequence goes on along the minus strand of NC_034592.1, from coordinate 5,201,552 downwards.
ATTTAGTTGATAGATAAAATTTAAGAGATCATTAAAATTGGGTGATCATTTCATCACATGTGTCTCTATATACATGTATAAGCCCTATATACATTATTTTATAGAAGAAAAAAATATAAATTGAAGGATGGTGTCTCTCAATTGTCCCACTTAACTGAGAATATTCAATACTCAAGGAGAAGGAGCTAATTATCTTGTTTATTGTGCAAAGAAAGCATACTTAAAGATCTTAGATTTTTGTAAGATTATAGGCTTTCAAAATCCTGACAAGGCTGCTGCTAAATTAATTGACATTGAGGGCTGTCTTTTTATAGAATGACAACTGGTTGGTGTTGCTCAGTTTTATTGAAAGAAGCAGCACATTAAGAATGCCTCTAGCATCCCCTCCATGTACCATCATAAGGAAGAGTAGGAGACTTTAGTGAGGAATGGGTGTTGCTCAGACCCTTTCTAAAGATACACAGTTACTCCCAACACAGGGGAAACCTCCTTCTGCATACTAAACTCTTGGGAGGCAACTGCACAAGTGGGTTACAGGATTCTGTCCAGACATATTCATTCATTGTTTGCTTACACTGAGGTCATTCCCCCTTTCTCTCCTTTTTTTTTTATTTCATAGAGAACGTTATTTTTGTAATCAAAAGGACATTATTAAATGGTTCAATGGCATTAAACTACTTTTGCTTTTCATGTGGCTTGACTTCCTAAGTAAAAGCAAAGACTTTGTTCTGTTAATCAAAATTAAGGTCTAATTCTTCAAAGACAGTGGTCACCTTGGCGTGGTGGTATATACCCATAATTCACCACTGGGGATGTTGAGGCAGGAGGTCATGAATCTGAAGTAAACTAGAACTACACAGCAGGATACTATCTCAAAAAACAAAATCCCAACAAATACACAAACAAACAGAAACCCAACAAAACAAAAAACCTTGCATTTTACAGGGGGACTCAAAGATATGTTGGTTAGTATTGACCAGTGGGCACTCTGGGGAGCAAAGAACCATAGTAAAAAATACTCTTACCCATGGTCAGGTTCAGGCTCCCAACCTGATATTAAAAGCTTTGGAAGTTTGTAGTAGTTTGCATAGGAATGGCCCCCAATAGACTCATATTTGAATGCTTAGTCACCAGGGAATGTGTCTAAACAGCAATAGAACACAGACTGAGGCAAAGTTGGAGGAGCTTCATCATAGCATACTATTACATAGTGTTGTTTCTTCTAGACACAACAGCTATAACTAGACCTCAGAGTGTGCGCAGGAATGCATGGTATGCTAGTCATTTTTTTTTTTTTCTGGGACAAAATGCGGAAAGGCAATGCTAAACATTAAAAAACCCAACTTAAAGGAGAACAGGTTTCCTCTGGCTCATGGTTTGAGAGACTTTGGTTTATGGCCCTTTGGATCCATTGCCTCTAGGCTATTGTGAGGTGGACTGGCATGGCAGAGTGTATGTGCCAAAGCAGAGCTGATCACCCAGTAGTGGGCAGGAAGCATCGAGGCTGTTAGGGGCTGACACAGGACACTTTAGAATACGTCCCTGTAACTGCTTCCTTTTGCTCCACCTCCTGGTTTCCACCACCTCTTAATAATGTCATTAAATTATGAACCCATTAGTGGATTAATCCATTGATTAGGTTGTATCCCTCACCAGTCATCTCTCAATGGCTGGGTCCACCAGCTGGGGTCTATTCATGTAAGATTTGCTAGTTTATACAAGTCCATAAAGATTGTTTTAATTGAGCAAAATATTCCATTTATTATTACTTCTTTTTGTTATAATCTTTGAAGATATCACAAGTAAGTTAAGCTTAGTTTGAAAACAGAATCCTTTAATGCGTAACTTTTACTTCAACCTGGCAAATAAGTTTATGGATTGGGAATGTATATGGTATAAGTAACAGAAAATTTCCCTGTCAAATATCAATTCTCTTTTTATCTAAGGATTACTTTAAACTCTTAAAATTGATTAAGGACAGTGTAATACTTTCATTTATATATAATTTTATCTATAATGATTTATCAGTTTAGTAATTATGGGAGTTAGAATTCTTATATTTATGCAGCAATCATTTCCTGGGATTTGCCTGTGATGATGGGATGGATCCCCGGGTGGGGTAGTCTCTGGATAGTCCATCCTTTCATCTTAGCTCTAAATTTTGTCTCTGTATCAATATCCTTTCATGGGTATTTTGTTCCCTATTCTAGGGAGGAATGAAGTATCCACACGATGGTCTTCCTTCTTGGTTTTCTTGTGTTTTGCAAATTGTATCTTGGGTATTCTAAGTTTCTGGGCTAATATCCACTTATCAGTGAGTGCATATCTAGTGACTTCTTTTGTGATTGGGTTACCTCATTAAGGATGATATCCCCCAGATACATCCACTTGCCCAAGAATTTCATAAATTCATTGTTTTTAATTGCTGAGTAGTACTCCATTGTGTAAATGTACCACATTTTCTGTATCCATTCCTCTGTTGAGGGACATCTGGGTTCTTTCCATCTTCTGGCTATTAAAAATAAGGCTGCTATGAACATAGTGGAGCATGTGTCCTTATTACCAGTTGGAAGATCTTCTGGGTATATGCCCAGAGAGGTATTGTTGGGTCCTCCGGTAGTACTATGTCCAATTTTCTGAGGAACCTCTAGACTGATTTCCAGAGTGGTTGTACAAGCTTGCAATCCCACCAGCAATGAAGGAGTGTTCCTATTTCTCCACATCCTCGCCAGCATCTGCTGTCACCTGAATTTTTAATCTTAGTCATTCTGACTGGAGTGAGATGGAATCTCAGGGTTGTTTTGATTTGCATTTCCCTGATGACTAAGGTTGTTGAACATTTTTTTCAGGTGTGTTTCAGCCATTTTGTATTCCTCAGTTGAGAATTCTTTGTTTTGCTCTGTACCCCATTTTTAGTGGGGTTATTTGAATTTCTGGAGTCCAGCTTCTTGAGCTCTTTGTATATAATGGATGTTAGTCCCCTATCAGATTTAGGATTGGTAAAAATCCTTCCCCAACCTGTTGGTGGCCTTTTTGTCTTGGTGACAGTGTCTTTTGCCTTATAGAAGCTTTGCAATTTTATGAGGTCCCATTTGTCAATTCTTGATTTTACCACACTAGCCATTGTTGTTCTGTTTAGGAATTTTTTTCCCTGTGTCCTTATCTTTGAGGCTTTCCCCCACTTTCTCCTCTATAAAGAGACCACCATTCTTATCTCAGGCCTCTGGTTAGGCTGTAAATACCACGGGTGGATTGCTTTCTTTGTTTAGAGATAATTTGCCGGCAAGGGTCTTTTCTAGTCAGCTGATCTGAGTGTACTTTATTAATAGCCTGGCCACTGTTTTCTTGGTGACATTTCTAGAGTCCTCTTCTGTCAAGCTGATCCAATCTGATCCTTCGTGATTGTATATTTAACCTTTACTGTCTACAATTAATGTGCTTTTTTTATTTTAAATAACAGCTTCTCTCTCCCTTTCTCTTCCATATATATTTATGCGTGTGTTTATGCATATATATATATATATATATATATATATATATACATACATATACATATGCCCTTTGAATTGGAAGCTGATCTATATGATGAGTTTTGAAGGCAGTAAATATGTTTCTTTTGAAACATGGGACCTAGTTCAGACCTTCCGCAACGTTCTCTTTTCTTTTTCCATGTCATTAACCTGCGATGAAAAAGGTTAAAGCTGGACATTTTTCTTCTTTCTCTGGGGCACTGAACCCAGGTACAACATAATGACCTATTGAGTTTTAGTGTAATCATCTAAGCAATGACCAGGAACAAGTGCATTTAGAAGAACTGATGTATTTTGTGGTTAGACTCTGCCTTGAGTATCTAAGGAAGGGAGACAGCTTGCTTAGTGCATTGCGTGGAATAGACAAAGAGGTCAGCCAGGGACACAGTAGTTAACCATGCTATGGTAATCAGTTCATTTCCTTTAATGCATAATGATGCAAAAGATACTGGTTTTGTTTTAATTCCCTCCTTCCTTCCCTCAGTTTACTTACCCTGAGAAAGTGCATTAAAACAAATTTAATACACAAAATTAGAAGCTGACAAATTGAAGTGTATGGAACAGTTCTTTAATTCCGTAGTGGAGGCGATGGTTAAGTAGATTTTAATTTGTTCAAATTTGCTTTTATAGCCTGAAAAGTGAGGACACAAGCCACTTGCAAATTATCAAGTAAATGGATTCTGTGAATTCCAGAGACTCATGTGTCTGCCAGGCCGCTGTCTGCAGTTGCCTGGACCACTGTGTGGGGCCCTTAGTGGACTTTGTGCGGAGTTAATGCCTGGGCCCTGAGTGTAGACAGTGGTGTTTGAGTTGATGAACGGCCACTGCAGCAGTGTGCGCTTCTTGTTATTTTCAATTTTTTCCCTCCACAATTGATTGTCTAACTTTTGGCCATGAATTTATCTCTGAGACAGTAAAATGTTAATGGAAAAGATGTAGCTGACTATATTACATTTCTGCTTTTACACCAGTGTCTCCTATCTGATGATTTCTTCCATTCTTTTCGCTTTTATTTGTATTTGTAATTATCTGTAACAAAGGAAAATATGTGAGAGCATATTTTTTTGTGTCTCTATTTTTTTAGTGAGCTTTGTTTTAATATATTTTCAGGCTACTGTCATATCTTAGACTTCAAATCCCAGATATTCATGTGTTCGTCTTGGCTACAGTCAGCAGTACCTATTGGTTGATATCCCATACCCTCTTGTTTGTATGCTTCCATGATCAGTATCAGCAACAGTGTATGGAACAGACGCTCATATCTTTCTTCAATATATAAGGTGTATGTGTGTGTGTGTGTGTGTGTGTGTGTGTATGTGTGTGTGTGTAACCATTCACATGTATATGTGTGCATGTGTGTGTGCGCATGTATATAGTCACATATATTAATATTTTGCTTTTTCTGTCATAATTCAAAATCTGGTGACAGGTTCTAATAGCTGATAAGCATTTCCTAGTGTGGTGGGTCAGGTTTGCTGTGTAATCCCTTTGATAAAGCCTTCCTTTCTGAATACACGAGGGGAGTTACAATGGTGCCCTGCTGAGCCAGTAGATCAATAGGTGGCAAGTTGTTTGACCCTTGGAGCCAGCCTGAGAGCGGAGAGAGAGCGGCGCGAGGGAGCGGAGCGAGGGCTTGTGGTCTCTACCTCCTTTCAGCTGGGGCTTGTATTCCATGGATGAGGCCTCCATTATCATAATCCATTTTTCGCTTTTATGTTATCTATCAGCAGCTCTTAGAAGCCTCATTTCTGAAGGGCACTCCCCATTTGCTTGCTCTAATTTTTTTTTTTAAATCATAAAATTGATGTTTTGTAACCAGCGGCATTCTGTGTGAGTTGTTTATAGACGTGCTGTGGGGAAGAAGATTAGTGGCAGAATTAAGTATGAGATGACAGCTGTGGAGGGAGATGTACGAATAGACGGCCCATCCGTGCATAGGAGGACATGGGGAAGAAGTATATTGAAACGGAGGTTCATGGCAAACATTGTGGTCAGAATTGTATACCTTTGAGTAATGTAAAAGAGTGATAATTGTCCACCAGAACATTTCTCCTTCAGTGGCTGTATTACATAGAAAGATGCCCATACTGACCACATATATTAGTTTGAATGACTGTATCTATCAAGTGTGGGATTATTTTATCATTATTCAAATAGATCATTAGTGGAAATTTGAAGAATGTTTGCTGTATTTGTTACTAGAATCTTCTGAACTCCACATACACACCATGGCACCCTCGCATGCATTTAATCTGAAAGCTTTATTTATACAGTTATACATACTTCAAGAAGAAAATCCAATAGGATTGTTCTAAATCATTAACAAAATTCCCCAAGAACTTAAAAGAATACTTCTATTTTTCATTATGTGTGGATGTGTGTTTGAGCGTGTGTTTGGGCATGTCAGTGCAGTGCCTGTGGAGACCAGAAGATGATGTGGGATATCTTGGAGCTGGAATTCACGAAGGCTGTGAGATGTTAGATGGATTCTGGGGACCCAACCCAGGCACTCTGCAAGAACAGTTGCTTCACTTAATTGTTGACCCATCTCTCCAACCCCAGAATTTTAAAATAGGTTTGTGTATGCATGGTTGTATTCATAATGTAGGTGTGCCTGTGTCTATGGGTAGTGTCAGTGTGTATGTGTGTAAGTATATGTGTAGTAGGTGCATATCTGTCTGAGTGTGTACGTGTAGTGTCCATATATGTATTGAGTATGTGTAGTATGTGTGTTTGAGAGTGCCATGGCATGTATGTGGAGTTTAGATAACGTTTGGGAGTTGGTTCTCTTCTCCATTGTTTAAGGTCTTTCGGACACCTGTGCTACATCAGGAGAACTGACCGGGGACTTCCGGGGTCTCCCTCGTCTTTGTCTCATTCTGTGCATTGCACTGAGATTATAGCAATCATGGAGGTTCCGGGGATCCAAATTCAGATCTTCATGCTTGAGAGGCAACTATTTTATCTGCAGAGCCATCTCCTTAGTCCGTCCTAGAAACAATTTGATTTTAGGAGTAAAACCCTCCAAGTTTTCTCAGTCTCTCAAGTAATGACATTTTTCTTTACAGTTCTCAAATCAACAGTCTTTGGGTGCACAGAATATGCTTACCCATCCTGGAGAAGGAAAGACACTGCAGATAAAAGTGCATACAAATATGCTCTGACCTCAGAGGACAAGGGGAGGACCTCAGACTTCTAAATTTGGGCTTGTGGACAGCATGGTAGGTGCAGCAGACAAAGCTTTTGCAAACTCCGAGATGTCTCTCGTTCCGGCTGCAGCAACCTGGAACTGGCTCGCAATCAGCTCTTCTAGGCATCAGATGAGGTCTTCCTTAAGCAAAGCTGTTAGCATTTTTGTTTTCTGGAGTACACAGTACCCCAGAGACATAAATTCATGGGTTCATATTTCTGCCTGCAGTTGCTTCATCTCTCTTACATCCTGGGCCTCCCACCCCTTTATGGGTATGCCCAGTTTCTGGTCAGCCTCCATGGCTCTGTAGGTGCTTTCTGTCCTCCTGCAGTCTTGACTCCAGTGTTTCCTGTGCTAGTCAGTGGAGGCTCTGGTTTCATGGTGCAGCGACAGAGTGTTAGCTGCCCTTTTCATGGTCAGCATGGGATTCTTGGTCCCTCTCTGTCTCAACCTTATTCTCTTTCTTGATCTCTGTTCATCCCCCTCTTTCTCTCTCTTCTACGCTTTGCTTTAAGTTCACACCATTCTAGGTGTGGACACAGACATCCTGAGCGAGGCACATTCACACAGAATCCCGTGAGAAGCCAGCATCATGGCAGAGAGATCAACGCCCCTTTCATCTGTTCTTCCCACCCACAGGGCACACTGGATCTGTTGGAAGTAGGACAATGGCTACTGTTACTTTTTAGATAGTCACTCCCACTCTGATAAGCCAGACACCCTTTTTGATTGGCAGGTGCCACAGTATGTTAGGTTTACATAGTCCCTTTCCTTTTGTGATGCTGGGGTTCACACTCAGGGTTTCTCCTATGCTAAGCAGATGGTCTGCCCTAAGTCCATGAAGGTACATATTTTGAATGTGACATGCCAGGGATTATGATGAGTTCTGTATTTCACACGTTGAATATCTTTATCCATGTTTGTATCTGTTTGCTTTACTTAGAAATAATAGGGTGAACTATGGTGAAATACTTCTGTTGGTAGATATGTCAATTCCCTTGCCTTATTAATTTTACATTCTTCCATTTTCATATAAATGTTGATGGATATTTAAACGTGGATGAGGCTGATTCTAAGCTTATTTATAGTTAAGATGTACTTCTAGTAGTGATTTCAACCTTTATCACCAGTACCTGCACAATAACACATTTACTGTTACAAATAATTTTGTTTTATATTAGTATAGCTGTTTTATAGTAGAATGAAAATTATGACAGTAATAGGTCTTTATGTAGCATTTCCCAATTAAGTTTTTATGATTACAGAATTATTTTTCTCAACTGCTAAATTTCTATCTGTCTTGTTTATTCTATGCAGCTTTTCCTCAGTCCTTATTTCCTGCTTTTTTAAAAATTGAAATGAATAAGACTTTTGGTGCTTTAAAATTTTTATTTTTGTTCTTTTCACTTTCATGATATTTGAATTTATGTGGGATAATTCCATTTTTATGGCTACCTGTAAAGTTTTATCACACATATTTAAGAAAAATGTAAAACTTAATAATATCCCAATTTTTCTTATGAAGAACCTTAGAATACTTTAATTTTCATCCTGTCAGTTTGTCTAGTACTTTAGATTTGTCTTCAAAAATTCTCAGATGGTTGACATTGTTCTTGTTCTACACACTGTGTGCGTGTGTGTGTGTGTGTGTGTGTGTGTGTGTGGGCACACTGTGTGTCTCTGGTACATGTGAGCATACTGTATGCCTCTGTGTATAGGTGGACACATTGTGTGTCTGTGAACTTATGTGGGCACACTGTGTATATTTATTATACTTACTTGCACAGTTGCTCTTTAGTATTGTCTTTCTGTAATTATTTTCTTTCTTTCTGTAATGTCTCTTTTGTAAGTAGAGACATTATAAGAGACCTGATAGTAGTAATTACTCCTGAGTTTGTTCATTTAAAAGTGGGTTAGGAGGATGTGGAGATGGCTCAGTGGTTAAGGACATTGGCTGATTTTCTAGAGTTCCTGAGTTCAAGTCCCAGCAACCATATGGTGGCTCATAACCATTTATAATGGGATGATACCCTTTTCTGTCATGCAGGCATACATGCAGATAGAGCACTCATATGAATAAATGAATGAATGAATGAATGAATGAATAAATATAAATGGATTTCCTATCTTTAAAGGTATTTTTGAGTGATAGAAAGTATTGCTATAAGGTAGAATTACTCAGATTTAAGGTAAATATTCAAAATTACACATAAACCCTACCATCCCTCGACATTCAGGAACAATTGTGATTTTTGTCCCTTAGATAAAATTACTCATTCAGTAGACTCACTCAGCGTATGAAAGATGGTCTAGTGCTGAAATTGTCCCCATAACTAAGAAATACACAACTGAGAGGCCAACTTAGTAATACAAGATCATAGCTTTTGCCTTTTAAAAACGTTCTTAAGAATTAAAGTTGTATGTTTGTTTTTAAAAAGCATATATTTTTTGAAAATATGTTAAGACACTCCCTATTTCATAAAGAGTATCTTGCCAGGCATAAAGTCTGTATTCGCTGTCCCCAGATCATTTCCTGGTCTCCTTGTTCTTAGGAAGTTTCCCAGCATACATAGTTATGTTTTGTTTTTGTTTTTGTTTTAAAAAACTATGGTCTTTAAACATATAACACTCACAGCCATCAAAGGGAAAAAGACATAAGAAATACCCCAGAGAAATAAGCTGGGAGCTTTTAAGGTCTCCTGGCACAGTCATACCAGAGGCACTTAGTTCTTCAAGAGTGAGTTATGGCAGCACACGTTGAGATGGTTCCTCTTGATGCCCAACTCGATTAATTTGATAAACTCCTATGAGTAAAGCTAACTACCAAGTATGGTCATAATGTTCCCAGAGAGGACCAACTAAGGATGGGGCTAAAATTTTTCTGAATGTGAGTAGCACCAGCCAGTAGGCTGGAGTTTCAGATGAAGTAAAGAGTTAGAAAAATTAAGTCTGTGAGTACAGGCATTCTCTTCACGCTTCTTTGACATGATGATGTCGCCTGCTCAGCTCTGCCACGTCTCCATGTCTTGGTAAACTGAGACTTCTGAACCTGTGAGCCAAACAAGTCTTTTGCCTTTTAAACTCACCAGCTTTTTGTCAGTGATGAAAGTCTTATTAATCCAGTGATCAAATATTGTGAATCTCAGTAGATACTCTGTGCCTGGGTTTCTTACTGAGGATATATAAAGTAAGGTTTCTAAACTTCAGAATGTTGGTATTTCTGACAGGATAAGTTCTGTGTTGGCAGGTGGGGCTGCCCAGCATTCTATAGAATGCTTTGCAATATTCTTGACTTCTACCCCCTAGATGCTCATGGTATGCTTCTCTAGTGGGACACCCAAAGATGCCTCCAGATGCTGTGGGTTGTTAACTTGTCCTCTGGGGATGGTGGTTGAGAAGCATTGCGTTCAAGCACAGGTTTAACCTTAAATACAAACAGAAGGATCTTAGATTTATAATTCTAAATAGGTTACCACTGTCTTACATTCACAGCACATTTCAATTTCTAAATCTCTGCTGTGAGATGCTAGCAGCAGCCCCACGAGATAGGCAGGACTACATTCCTTTTTATATAGAGGAAAGCAATGACACAGAGAAGTGAATTCCCTCTATGGGAGAGCAGAAATAACAGAGTGCTAGGTAGATTGTTGACAGCAGACATGTAGTTGTAAACTTGCTGTGGTTTAAATCCTGACATTATCTGAACTGTTTTGCAGGATCGCTGCTCCTCTGGCCCTCACAGTCTTTAACGCCTCTCTTTGATAATGTTCCTTGAGCCTGAGGTATAGGGGTTATGTTGTCATTGTATCAGCCAGGGCTAGGCCCAACACAGTCAGCTGTCCTCTTCATTTTAACCAGTTATAGAGTTCTGTAATGTTCTCCATTTGTGGCCAGGACAAATGTTCTATCTGGGTATGAAGATGATAGTTCTACTATCGTTTGAAGTTATGCTGATGGAGGAAAGTGGCAGGATAGGTCCTTCTCTAGGCTTCATGACCTTACCAGTCATAGGGAGTTGACTACATTTGCAGTACGAGACACAAATTCCCTATTCTTTGAACAGTCCTCAAATCTAATTAGACGGATGTTGGCTGCCCCTGAGACATAGGTGCCACTATCGCAGCCTTGGGATCACTTGCCATGCTTCTCAGTTTTCATACTTGAAAAGTTTGGTACTTGATTTTCTTGGAGCATTCATTTCACATCCCCTATATCCTTTATTCCATGTTCTCACTTCCAATATTGCAGAGATCAAAAACTTTTTTCTTATAATAGCCTTGTAAATAAATTTTACTATCCTTAGAAGACATTAATTTGGGGGAGACTTTTTCATAACCATTTAAATACACTAATGGAAGGAGCGAGGAAAAACTGTGATGCCACCAGCACTTGTCTTTGGAAAGCTTCATTTCTCTTTCCTGGACTCGCATCAAGCACCGCCAGGCTCTCAGCTTGTTTCATGTCTGGCTCTCTTTTCTTTTGGAGTGGACCTGGACGGTGGGCGGCAGGGAGATGAGGCTCTAGCTTCAGAGCAGTCTGTCAGGTTAATTCAGATGAGTGTCACCACTTGGATATGACCTTGAGAAACCCAGCGTTTGACAGCATTTTCAGGTCTATTCAGGATGGCTGAATTAATGAGGCTTCACTTACTTTGTAAACACTACTTTAGGTCCTGCCACCTCTGTAATTATGCTTATTTCTTCTGAATCTTATGCTTCCAGCTCTGGGTCTTCTTTTTCTTGACAGGCATTTTTATGTGAAGACCATAAACTCATGCATTTTGCTAGATCTATGACTTGACTTGTCAAATCCACAGATTTTCATTTTTGTTATTACTCATGACCGGTGATATAATTTCTCACATATATACTTTCTTTCCCTCCATATTTATTAGTTTGGTTATAAGACTAAACAAGGGGACTGGAGAGATAACTTAGTAAAATACTTGCTGCGCAGGTGTAAGGACCCGAGATTACCCAGAACCCATGTTTAAAAGAAGCTAGATGTGGTTGTTTGGGATGATAATTCCAATGCTCCATAGATAGGAGATAGGATTCCTGAGCTCACTGGCCAGCTAGCCTACCCTAATTCATGAGACTCAGAACAATGAGAGACCCCGAATCAAAGAACAAGGTAGACACCTGAGGTTATCCTCTGTCCTTTACACACACATGCACACTTCTGCACATGCATAAACACACATATGCACACCACATACATGCATATATGGATGTACACACAAATAAATAAATAAGTAAATAAATAAACAAACTTGGCTTTTCTCTCCATGTTGAGATTTTAGATAATTTCATTTTGTCACAGTTGTTACAGAAAGTTATATATGTATTACCCTACTATCACTGAAAGGCAGGATTGAAAAGGATATTGGAAAGTGTGATGTCTTGGCTTTTTTTTTTTTTTGATTTATTTATTTATATGAGTACACTGTAGCTGTCTTCAGACACACCAGAAGAGGGCATCGGATCCCCATTACAGATGGTTGTGAGCCACCATGTGGTTGCTGGGAATTGAACTCAGGACCTCTGGAAGAGCGGCCTGTGCTCTTAACCGCTGAGCCATCTCTCCAGCCCCTTGGCATCTTTTTATAGTTGTAAATATAACTGTAACTTTGCACAACCTGTCAGTAAGTCTGCTGTTTTATAATCAGGTTAGCAAACTGTGTCTTCTTCTTCTTCTTTTTTTTTTTTTTTTTTCTCGAGACAGGGTTTCTCTGTATAGCCCTGGCTTGTCCTGGAACTCACTTTGTAGACCAGGCTGGCCTCGAACTCAGAAATCCACCTGCCTCTGCCTCCCTAGTGNTCAGAAATCCACCTGCCTCTGCCTCCCTAGTGCTGGGATTAAAGGCATGCACCACCACGCCCGGCCAAACTGTGTCTTCTTAAAAAAAGAAAAGCCACCCACATTTTCAGTTGTTTTTAAACCCTCTTTCTAAATAGGACTTCATACGTGCTGCTAAGATCAAACATATAAAAGTGGTGTTTCTTTATTATGTTTTATTATGCATATATTTGAAAGTTAAAGTCCATTACAACTTCTCATTATACAGTCCAATGGTAAGAAGAGGTGATTTTCATGAAATGAGACTTCAGAATTGGAAGTCTGTGTGACCAGTGAATGAGGAGCCCAATAGAAATTATTTTTACTTTTCCAATAGGACCCCCGAATATGATACATTTTGTATCAACATTAGCATGTTTTTGGAAAGCTCATGAGATTTTTCACTTGAGCATGTTGGCAGGTGAAGAGTGGCTTCGTAAAAAATGCCTTCCTACCCTAAATGAGTTCACCTGCAAGTGGATGTAGCTGGGGGTGAGTGGACTAAAGGTTTCATGGCACATGCCAGAGTGCATTTTGATGACAGTCTTAAAACCAGATAGCATAATAGATTTTTTTAAAAAATGGAACATAGCAGAACCCCACAGGTATCTCTGAAACTTTATGTAATATCATAGAATAAATTTTGGGAAAATTCTTGCTAAATTATTTTTAACAACCCCCAAGTATGGCAATCTACAGTTGCTACATTTAAAGTCTAGTGAAGTTCAAGTTTCAATCCATATCTCAGTGGAGCTGTCTGTCTATCTTGATCTGTCTGTTGTCTGGGGCACAGTGCCAAAGTTGTCCTTAGAAGTCTTTGACTTCAGCAGGAGAGGAAGACACTGTATCTTCTGCAGAGACTTACTCGAGCCAGTGAATATGCTGGTTAGCCACTTTCCTGTGTGCTTTCTTAGTCTGAGTTAGAAGAAGAAAAGCTGAGCAATGACCTCCTGACAACATCAATTCAGGAAAAGCACAATGAACCTGAGCCACTTAGGTCAGCCATCCTTGTTAAACTTGAAAGAGTGACTCTTTTATCATGATCCCACATCAACACAGCTCCAAACTGTCACAAATAATGTAAATTGGGTTTGTATGTGCTCAGAGAAGACAAGAAAAATGTAAAGGTTTTTGAAGAATGTCAACAAAAACTAGTTAAAATGATTCTAATAGTCATGCAGGTAACCTCAGTTCCCTGGACCACTGATCCCGTGGGATGATAAATTGGTGGAGGATTTGAGACAGATAAGGCATGAATATACATCTTCCTAATATTTATTTCATAAGTGCCAATGCATACTGAATAGGTTTTAGAGAGTTTATTTGTTCTAAAAAAGGATTTCTCCATCAACCTTCTCTCTGGATGCCAGAGAAAGGAGCGTGAAAATAACCTTCTGCAAGTAGAGTTTAAAGCCATGAGTCTCGGAAGGAGTAAGAGAAACCACAGAAAGCTACACAGGTGAACATCAGTAAAGGAGGGGTCAGGGAGTGGGAAAAGGGAACACATTCTTTGAAGGTAGGTCTGAGCTTTATGGGCTTTTTGCTGATGGAGTCACATCAGCTAGATTTGTCCTGTATATTTTGGCTGGGTGTCTGCACCATGAGTGGAAAGGACCACATTCCTGAGTTAGTGTTTGTTTACCTACACAGAGGGAAGAAATGCCATTCCCACATCTGAAGGTCATACTGAAAGGCAAGCTGCATCTTTGCTGAAGTGTGACAATGTATAGCTATATCATATGGCAGGTCAAACCTTTCCTATGGCCCATCTTCATCTCTTAGGCTAAGGGGTATCTTCTTTCCATTCTTCCATTTCTTCTGTCTGGATTATTTATTATGTTTATCTTTATTTTTTATATTTATTTATTTATTTATTTTTGGTTTTTCGAGACAGGGTTTCTCTGTATAGACCTGGCTGTCCTGGAACTCACTCTGTAGACCAGGCTGTCTCGAACTCAGAAATCCGCCTGCCTCTGCCTCCCGAGTGCTGGGATTAAAGGCGTGCGCCACCACGCCCGGCGTTTATCTTTATTTTGATGCATAATGATTATACATATTTATGGGTCTAAATAGCATTTCCATACAAGTGTACAATGTACAGCAATCAGTTCAGGGTCATTGGCATATCTGTAATGCCACACACATATATCATTTTTGTTTGCGTTGGGAACAGCCCAAGGCTGTTACTAGCTAATTTGAAGTAGCAAATTAGCCAGTGTCAACCATAGTCACCCTACCGTGCTGGAGAGCATAAGTTATTCTACCTGATTGTATCCCTGTATCATCATCCATTTTCTTTTTCTCCATCCCTCTTCCATGCAAGTATTTACTGAACTTATGTTGTAAGCCAAGCACCAGTCGGACTGGAGATAGCACCAAGAGTGTACTTTGACAAGGGACAGAACTATCAGTTCTTACTGCCACAGAACTTTCATAAGAGGGGTCATGAAGAAGCTAGTCAGAAACCATGAATGAGGACATGAAGCAGTATAACAAGGGGAGGAAAGTGCATCCAGAGCCTATCTTCACCCCATCTTGGAGACCAAGAATGCTTCCCAGAGAGGGTGTCATTTAAGCAAGACTAGAAGATAACCATGGTTATCAAGGGAAGTGGAGTAAGAAGTGGACAGATGTTCCAGTCAAGAGGAATAGCAGTTCCATGGGAGATGGGAACAAGAAGGGTGAATCCAAGGACTGAGCGGTCCCCTTGGCCAGAGCATGAAATGAGATGAAATGAGTAAGAACTCTGGAGAGGGTTGGACACAGGGGCCTTGGAGGACAGGAGCCTGGACTGGGTGGGACGTGGGAACTCAGAAAAAGGACATTTCAAAATAGAGGGACACCCAAGCAAAAGAAAACCTAAAAGATACTAGATGTTTATAGAAAGTTGTTCTGATCATGATTTTCAAAACAATGTTTCTTTGCAGACACTACCCAAAGCAGTCCTTCACCACTGTGGCGGATACACCTGAAAACCTTCGTCTGAAACAACAAAGTGAACTGCAGAGCCAGGTAACAGGTGCAGGACTACAGAGGACCCCTAAGCCATTCCTCTGAGAATGTTGACCTTGTATTGTCCATGCCAGTCACCAGCCAGCACGGAGGATGACAGCAGGAAGTGTGGGCACCCCGGGTGAAGGTTCTGCTCCCACTCTTGGATTTCCCCAACAGTCTCAGTTTTGTGATTTACACGGGACTAGGGCAAGTAAATGACTTCTAATCAGAGTCAATGTTTCCCAAGAGTATTGATTTATTTGGTCCTAAATGTTTAAAACCATTTTGTAAGTTGCATCTCCATACTGCATATGTGGGGCGGGGACACGAGGCATTAGCTCGACCGGACTGCTTTGCACCTGCAAATCACACTGTGGATCTCACACTAGTGTCTAGCTGTGCCTTTGTGGGGTCACTTTATCCATATTCCTTCATATGTCATACTAGCAGCACAGACAAAGGTTAAAGCACCACTGTTGGCTCCCAGTCAATCAGTTAAGATGCCAACTTGCCTTCAGTATATTGAAGCACTTGGGCTACAACTAGAGTTCTGAGTTGCAGGGTTTTCTATGGGGACGCCTAATCTCAATGCAAAACCCAGGGCACAGGAAGCACAGGAAGATTTTACTTTGATTGACACAGTAGAGGAGGGTGCCCAGCAACTTCTGGGCAGATTATTAGTCAGTGTTACTGTAGTAAAAATGAGGAGAAAGAGATAGGAGAGAAGTAGGAAGGAAGGGTCACGGACCAGCTACTTGGGTTCTTTGTGCTTCTCTGAAACAAGACAGTCTGCCTTGATACCTGACAGAGGGGGTCGCAAGTGTCATTAGAGGTAGAGGATAAAAGCATTTTGAAATGTTTTTTTTTTTTTTTAAATTAAATTTGTGAAGGCTTGAGATGTTCTGGAGAGGCCTTGATATGAAAAGGGAAAAGGGAGGAGAACTTGTGAAGAAAAGGGGTTCTTAATCATCTTTGAAGACGGGAGTCTGGAGTTCTGTACACAAGTTGACAGCGGCCTAGGGTGAGATGACTCTGTTGTGGTTTGCTTACTTATGCTGGGGGCTTGGGATTGCCTTCAATAGCTTTCTGTGGGACTTGGAACCATTTCTCAGTCCACTTGATGGCAGGAATAGAGCATAAAGTAGAATTCATTGTTGGTTAATGCCATAAAAATTGGTCAGGAGCTAATGTATGATTTGTGTAAAATGCCTGGTGTGCTAAGCCATTCATTTCAAAACTGGGCACTGGTTTCATATTGGTAAAGACATCCCCACTTTCTACCCTGGGTATTAGGGCTCGGGTTCAGCCTATGCATATCACTATGCTTTTCTTCTTTCCAAGTCAGGGGTCATCAGACAATCATTGAGAATATAAGAAAATATAAATCACTCCAGCAATTGATTGCTTGTTTCTTGCCTGTTGCACACCCAGGTCCTGCAGGAAATAGCTTCTAGTTAGTTAACATTCTTCTTACTGAGCCTACAGAGAATGTGAGGACCGAGGACCAGCACACATATGGAATGACTAAACTTAATTGACAATATAGATTCTGAAAGAGGGCTCTGTGTGGACCGGATGGGACAGGGCTTCATGCTCATGTCTGTGTGATTGGAGCCTTCAAGGTTAAGAAGATGTAGCAACATTAACTCTATCTTTTATAAGGATACAACTCCCTCTGGGCCTGGTGATCATTTTTGGGAATCTTCACTCAGCTGAAGAGCCAGTACCCAATAGTTGCCTACTGTATGCATGGTTTTGAAAATGACATTGGAAAAGGAGCTTGTGACTTTGTGAAAGGCTAATTTCATCCTTCCCCATGTAGCAAGCTGCTGACTTTGGAAACAGCATGAATTTCAGGTGGGTGAGACAAGAGCTCACAGAGAGATGCACAAAGTACTGTGGAATCCCAGACGGTAACCAGCTGAAGGCATCAGATTCTCTGTAAGACTTTGCTCAACTCTAATCTTCTCTAGAAAGAAGGACGGCATGTCATCAGGCGGGCAGTGTGGGAAATTCACCTCCATTCAAACAACACGACCGCTATGTACAAGGAGTTGGGAAGGGTGTTAGGGATCTAAAGTCATGACTTCATCACCACCATCCTTGCTGCTTTCTAAGTATTAAAGGCAAATCTTTTATTACCTCTCAATTGGTTCTTGGAGACAGGCATTTGTTGATTTTCTTATTTGAGTGAAACATCGAGGATTTAAATAACTTGACCTTCCATCTTGCCTGAGAAGGGGTCAAGCTTAGAACTAAACCTGGATCTGTGTGCTCCTAATGTCATAACCAGTACCCAAGTCCTGTTGCTCTGAAAAAGCCCAGAGAGTGGGTGTAAGCAAAGCACTGCTGTACGAAGGATGTTCAGCGCAAGTGAAGGAGGAACTGTGTGTGCAGTAGAGGTAGGAAGAGGTCGTTGGTATTTTGTTTGAGAAGTTAGTTACATTTCTGCTAACCACCTTTGGAAAACTGTGGAGTGATATTTCATTAATTGTATTACTTATAATGGCTTTTAAAATCTAATTTTAACTTACTAAATGATCTGATTCTGCAACAGACATTTTCTTAGAGTCCTGATCTCTGCAATTTTGAGCAGCTCACTGGTTTGGGAGGAAGACCAACAATTAATTTTTTGTATACTTATTTTGGTAAATTGTGATATTTCATGAGTTATAGACTTGCAGCTTAGAGTCTTCAAACTTTGAAATTGTTTAGAATTCTTTGCATTATCCTAGTTACTCTCTCTCCTTCATTAGCTGACTTATCAAGTGAGAAAAAAATAAAGGGAACAACAAAATTAATTCCAGTCCCATCCAGGCAGTTATTTATGGGTATATGTCATCATATCTTTACCTGTTCACTCTTTTCTTCCCTCCCCACTGTTTGTGGAGGTTGCTGATGCTGCTGATGCTGCCAGAGTTTTAACTACCACTCCCTGCCCTCAAGCATTTATGGGCTCTTTAGGTGCCAACTTATCATCAGAAAGTGAGATTAAATGGTGGAAGACAAGCAAGCACTTTAGGAAATAGTGTCTAGGGATTGTGCGAAACAGTGGCTAACAGGCATACACCAACTTGTATAAGTCTGGGGGACATCCACTTGACCAGCCACAGATGGTGGTGGATGTGGATTGCCCTGGAACCTGGCGATCAAGAGGAAGAGCAAAGGGGAAGCCCCTTTGCATCAGTAGTGCTTGTAAACCTGCCACTGGCCTGTGTAACCCATTTGACAAGGACAGGAAGTGGATAATGATAATAATAATGATGATTCCCCTGTGGGGCATCTGACTTTTATAGCTCTTGGGGATCAACATAATATCCTTTCTTCTCTTTATGGTAAGAAAGTGAGCCCTGGCTTGCTGAGAGATGGCTCAGTGGGCAAAGGCACTTGCTACCAAGTCAGAGGACCTGAGTTCAGTGCCTGGGACCTACCTTCTCTATTGAAGGAGAAAACCAAATGCTCCAGGTTATCCTTTGACTTCCATGAGCATGCAAACACACACATGCACACATGATTGATGTAATAAAAAAAGTTAAAAAGAAATTGAGCCTTGATTTCCACAGTCGTAACTTTTAAAGATGAGTTGTAAGCCAATTGTGTAACTTGAGAAATCTTCAATGACCAGATGACGTACTCCTTACGGGGGGGGGGGGAGTCCTCTGAGCTTACCTTTTTAATATTGTGAAATAGGAAATGTCTATCTTTCTAGACACTCTCTTTGAGAAAGAGAAAGCTCAAATGTTGTCAGTTCTCTGGGTCAGGAGTCTATAGACTTTTTTTTTTTATTGCCAGGAAAATGATTTTTGTTTAATAGTTATTCAGTGGCCACCCATCTCTTTCCACAGAACAAAATGAGGCTGTGCACCTACGGCTAGGCAGGGACAGACTCCTGCTCCCTTGTAATTCCCACTTTTCCTTGTTCTGCCACATCCAGAGTCGAGACCCTAAGCTTTAGCGGGCGCCACTTTGAAAGATACTACTCAAAATGAAGATGAAATGTTAGTAGCTTCCTTCCTTACCTGCTGAGAGGACCAGCTCAGCGGTTTGCAGTCCTATTGGAAGCAATAGGAGTTAGGGCTCACCGTGTTCTTTAATGGAGTATATGTAATTTATGATCACTGACACCATGAAAGAGCGAGGGTGATTATGGCCAGGATACAGGTCATTTGTACTCCTTGTTGGTTCCACTTTAATCTCTTAAGTTTTTGCAGAGGCATAGAAAACATGCATCATAATGCATAGCTTGTGATAGCAGTTAGGGTTACATGATTGTTTTTATAAGGAACAGAATAAGCCAAACATCTCTGTGAGCATAATAGAGGAGTGTTCAACAGAAGCCTTGGGAGCCTCACAAAGAGAATATTGTAGCATGCTTATCTTCCTCTGGCTTGTCTCCAGTGTCTTCCGGTACTGCTTTATTACATATTCCATTTCTAGAAGGTCATCTTCAGCTACTGGCCATCTTGCCCAAAGCAAGACCTTTCTCCAGTGGCAGCTGCATTTTTGAAAGACATTCACTAGGGTCTGGGGATATGACTCAGTGGCAGAGTGCTTGCCAGACATTCATAGAGCTCTGAGCCTCACCCCAAATGGTGGTTTTCTATCCAAGGGGAAATAGTAATTGCAATATGACCTTTAGAGACAGTTGGGGTTATTTTATTGATATTGTTATATTTTATAGATGTGTGCATGACTGTGTGCATGCATTTATGTACCCAGATCTGCTTGCCTATTTGTGTGCATATGGAGGCCAGAGGTATCATCTGGTGTTCTCTACCTTACTGACTGACTGATTGATTGATTCATTGAGATAGGATCTCTGACTGAATCTGAAGTTCATTGTTTCAACAAGCCCCTGGGAACTGCCTGTCTATGACTCCCTGAGCTGGGATTATAGACATGTGTTACTGTGCTAATGCCACTGTTCTGATCTTTTACCTGAGTTCTGGGGATACAAACTCAGGTCTTCGTGCTTGTAGAGCAGCCACTTTCTCCACTGAGCCACCTTCCCAGACCCTTAATTAATCATACTTGTTATGATTTCACAAGGGTAGTCCAATCCAGTCTCAAATTCACAATCTTATTTGCTTCTGCTTCTTAAATTCTGGCATTATTAGCATGCATCACAGTGCCCCATTAAAAATAGTTTATTATTATTGTGTATATGTGCATCCGTGGGCATGTGTGTGCTATGCCCATATGTGGAGGTCAGAATACAACTCTGTGGAGTCAGTTCTCTCTTCCCACCTTCATGTGGATTCCGGGCACTAAACTTATGTTATCATGTTTGTTTTGCAAGCTCTAGCTCACCAGCCCCACATCTGGTGTAATTATGTTTTAAAGAAATTTCAAGGAATTGAGACCCACTTGCTTTCTACAGAGAGTTTCATCTTGGATCCCAGTTTTCTTTGCTGCATGTTAACCATGGAACCTAATTCTAAAGGCAGGCATATCCTCCCTTCAATTCCTCATCTTAGCTTATTGCTCTTCAGCAACTTGGAGCCTCTTACCATCACTTGTTTGCTCGAACTACTTGAGACTTGTAAGTACGAGCAGTCTCTCTTAGATAGTTTCTGCGGGTGCTTACTGTGCTCTGGGGGTCTTGGACAATAAGCCTTTCATAGCTGCCACTTAGCTTTCTTTTTCTGGCTTTGGCAGCTTTGCTTGTCTCATTCTTGGATTTTTTTTTCACTGTTTGATGCCGGGTTCCCACAGTGAGGTGGCTCTTTCCCACGCCGTCCATGAATTTGTAGATGTGGAGGTAAAAGTTCATTGGAGAGAAGCTTCAGTGTGTTTCTCTTCAACATTTTGGGGCCATGGAAAATAAGGAAAGATTATGTCTCATATCTAGAAGGGATGAATGTGAATAAGAACTTCAAAGGAGAAGCATGAATCCACTGACTGAGCACATTTCTTTCAGGGAACAGAGAATGCCGAGCAGATGTTTGCCCTAACCTTTGAGACTTTGCCATCCCTTACAGTTTCACATTAAGTCAGATCCTCCCCTTTTACTACCGACTAAAATGAAGTAAGAGACAACAGTGTCAATGGTGAGAGACAGGAGATAGCTGGCATGTTTTGAAGTGCTGTGTTATGACTGGGTTTTGAAGCCTTTAATTGCAAGGTCTTGGTGCCTTACTCTTTAGCTCTTCCATCTGTTTCCCTAGTCCCAGCAAGGCTGATCCGTTGACGACCTCCACATTTACCCAACTTCCTTTCCCAACTCCAGCTGTTGGTTTGGGGTGTGAACATTGCGCCTCGGATGAGAGGGGTACAGATTACATTGCTACTATTGAGTGTTCCAAAATCAGAGAGTTATGTAATAGCTATCGGATCTATCTATCTATCTATCTATCTATCTATCTATCTATCTATCTATCTATCATCTATCTATCTATCTATCTATCTATCTATCTATCTATCTATCTATCTATCTATCTGTAGGTATCATCATGCCCTCTTATGTAGGGAACTTAGGTTATTGGATTTTGGTATTAGTAGCTGGGCATCAGGTCATCTTAAAACCAATTTCTTGCTGACATTGAGAAACAATGAAAAAGCTTGTCAATTCCATAGTCTGGAGTCATGTTCTTTCTCTTTCTTAAGTCATGCTCTACCATAGGATCCACACTTAACTGCTCCAAACAAGGGAGTGAAGAGATTGCCACTTTGTGAAGGACAATTGGTCCCCTCGGTAGGAAACAAGCTGCCTATTTCTGGCTGAGATAGAAAGGCAGAAGGCTTTGATAATGACTTTTCTTGTTCTGGCTGAAGTGTCAGAGAAAGAAAGTAGAAAGCATCTTAGATATGTAGAAGAAAGGAATCTGAAAACAGAGGACCACCCACAAGATACAACCAGGACCTCTCGCCTTAACACCAGATCTGGGGCTTCTGAGCAATGGTGGACAGTCTGAGAGCTAGAGCTGCATTCTTGGTACCTTAATGTCTTCTGTGATATGGGAAGGGGTTACAGGTTACAGGGTGCAGCTGTTAAGAATACTCTCAGGGCATTTGCAAGGGGCATTGCTATTATAGAAATGAGGTGCCCTTTTATCTGAGGGTGAATTGTATTAGCTGAGTAGGTTGGTGCTCATGGACATTAGGCTTATGAGAGTCAAGGAAGGCCAGAATCTGCAGATTAGGATTATATTGGGAGAACACACACTATGAAGTCAACCACCATAGTAATGGATTGTCTTCCAGAAACCGAGAAGACAAATGCCACAAGGTCAAAAGGATTTTAAATAAGGACAAAGGGATGTGAGCATGAGTCCAAAACATCCATTTTCCTCCAAAGCTACCACATCCCTCACATCTCATAGGGATATGGAAGCCAGATGGAAGTGGAGCATGGATATGATCTGAATTGAACTTAATCTCTGTTGAAGTCCTTTGGAGTGGACTGTGTGTAGTAGCTAGAACTATGCTTAGTTTATTACCATCCCAGTGTGGTTGAGAGCCTGTGAGAGGGAGAAAAAAATACCTATACCTATCTTTTGTATCTCAGTTCCTTTTGTATAAAATACTGATTTCTCAGACACACTTGTAAAATTTCCTCCAGGTTTAGATATCCAAATTGAGTGCAAAATTTTCTGCACAGTATCTCCAGTTAACAATTAAAGAATTCCATCCCCAAAGAACAGTAGAGCAGCCATGCCATCTGGCCATGATACTGTAGGACCGTTTACTTCATTTTGACTCTGGTACTGACTGACGGTCATAAGTGAGTGCTCCTTAGATATGAGAAAGTTTTCCAGAGAATTCATTTTACTTCAGGAGATATTCCTAAGTTTTTACAATGTGTGTTTAAAAAGAAAGATGAGAAGGAAGACGAGAATGCCATCTTGTCATACTGTCTATACAGTGGTCTGTGTCTTCAGTCTGGATGTGAGGGACCAAGGTGTTAATTTTCTTGGGTCAAACATCTTCTGGTATTGAGTGATCATTTTTATTGAGGAATCCTAATCAATACAGCAGTACAATGACATCTGACCTAGTCCCACCCGAGTAGGTAGTGAGGATATGTGATGTTAAAAACACTTCAAAAAACAAGTTTTAGGTAAAAATACATTTCTAACTTTTTATTAGATATTTCTTTATTTACATTTCAAATACTATCCCGAAAGTTCCCTATACCCTCCCCCACGCCTCTGCTCCCCTAACCACCCACTCCCACTTCTTGGCCCTGGCATTCCCCCATACTGGGACATATATAGTTTGCAAAACAAAGGGGCCTCTCTTCCCAATGATGGCAGAATAGGCCATCTTCTGCTACATATAAAGCTAGAAACACAAGCTCTGGGGATACTGGTTAGTTCATATTGTTGTTC
>NC_034592.1:5155112-5176288 GCF_900095145.1 Mus pahari | reverse complement strand
TCCTTGACCAAGTTATCATTGAGAAGAGTGTTGTTCAGTTTCCACATGAGTATTGGCTTTCTATTATTTATGCTGTTACTGAAGATCAGCCTCAGTCCGTGGTGATATGATAGGATGCATGGGATAATTTCGATATTTTTGTATCTGTCAAGGCCTCTTTTGTGACCAATTATATGGTCAATTTTGGAGGAGGTACCATGTGGGATTGAGAAGAAGGTGTATCCTTTTGTTTTAGGATAAAATGATCTATAGATATCTATTAAATTCATTTGTTTCATAACTTCTGTTAGTGTCCATGTGTCTCTGTTTAGTTTCTGTTTCCAGGATCTGTCCATTGTTGTGAGTGGGGTGTTGAAATCTCCCACTATTATTGTGTGCGGTGCAATGCGTGCTTTGAACTTTACTAAAGTTTCTTTAATGAATTTGGCTGCTCTTGTATTTGAAGCTTAGATATTTAGGATTGAGAGTTCCTCTTGGAAGATTTTACCTTTGATGAGTATGAAGTGCCTCTCGTTTTCTTTTTTTATAAGTTTGGGTTGGAAGTCAATTTTATTCAATATTAGAATGGCTACCCCAGATTGTTCCTTCGGACCATTTGCTTGGAAAATTGTTTTCTAGCCTTTCACTCTGAGGTAGTGTCTATCTTTTTCCCTGAGGTGGGTTTCCTGTAAGCAGCAAAATGTTGGGTCCTGTTTGTGTAGTCAGTCTATTAGTCTATGTCTTTTTATTAGGGAATTGAGTCCATTGATGTTTAGAGAAATTAAAGATTCTTTAAGGTATTTTTGTGTTTCCTCTTTAAGGGCTTCTACCTGTTTACCTGTGTTCTCCTGTATTTCTTTAAGGGAATTTTTATGTCCTTCTTAAAGTTGTCTATCAGCATCATGTTATATGATTTTAAATCCGAATCTTGCTTTTCCGGTGTGTTCGGGTATCCAGGACTTGCTGTGGTGTGAGTACTGGGTTCTGATGATGCCAAGTAGTCTTGGTTTCTGTTGGTAAGATTCTTGCATTTGCCTTTCACCAACTGGTAATCTGTGGTGTTAGATGTTCTTGCTGTCGCTGGCTGAAGCTTGTTCCTCCTGTGGGTCTGTAAACCTGTGTCAGCACTCCTGGGAGAACAGGTCTCTCCTGTCCCAGCTGCTCCACTGATCTTGCACCCCATGTGCTCCTAGCTGGCACCACTCCACACAGTTATTGGAGAGAAAGTGGCCATCTCACCTCAGCCCAAGAGTTCTCCTGGGAGGGCGAACAGGTCTCTCCTGGTGGGATCCATGTACAATGGGCTATGGAACAGCCTCATTTCATGGGTGCAGATGGAGGACCAGAAAGAGATTCATTATTAAAGAGATTAACTATGGACTGAAATGTGACCTCTTCTTGCTCTGGTGGGTGATGTTTCTGAGAGAGATGGGGAGCCATATCAGACAGGCAGAAGAAAAAGCCAAGAGCAAATGAAACCATGAAGTAGACTGTAAAATGAAGTACTTCAGTCCTCTCCCCAAAGCCTCTGACAGAGGGCTTCTGTAGTATGGTGGGCAGGATGAAACCCAAGCTGTATTTCTCAGCAGCTCAGTCTCTCATCTCAAAGCCACGGAAAGCATACCGTGTGATGGGAACCATAGATGTTTGCTGAGATGTACTTACAATTTCTTCATAGAATTCTGGAATTTGGATGCTGCTCTGAAACCTTTACTCTGTGTGGTAGAATCACATCACAAACTGAATCTGAAGGACAATACTGAGCTCGGGAAAGGCCTTCTGGGATAGCTCTGAGGACAGAGAACTGCACACGATAGATCCGACCCAGAATACCTAGTATTTCAACTCAGCATGTATGTGTGTGTATGTATAGTTACTATTTTTTAAACAAAAATTATCTGACCTAACTATCTTTTCACTTTTTCTTAGAAATTTATTGTTAGTTTCTGCTGGTTTCAGAATGACTTATTAACGAGAAGGAGGAGGAGGAGAGGGAGTGAGGAAGGAAGGCACGGATGGATGAAACAGGCTCAAGAAGCTTCCTGCTGCCGCTGCTGCTGGTGGGGTGGGGGATGGAAGATGCTTCTTCACTTTTTCTAAACGCAAAAATGTATCAAGTGAGAAAGTGAAATGTTTAAACCAGTTGTCCTTCTGATGGACAGTGGAGGTTGATAGAAACTTTTGTGGTATTATAAAAGTTTATTTTGAAAGGTACCCAACACATAGGGAAGAAAAGCAGTGGGTCTATAGGGTTTCTCCAGAGAGAAACCACCTATAGACTTTGTGTGAGACTGTGAATATGTGAACTGACCATCTCTCAGAATACCAGGCAAATAAACACGGAAATGGGTCAGCAATAGTTCAGATAGGAAACACCAATTTATAGAGCCAGATGCCAAATTTGTTCAGTTACAGATCAGAAGATCTCTTTCTTGGTA
Organism: Mus pahari; assembly: GCF_900095145.1. Classification (NCBI taxonomy): domain Eukaryota; kingdom Metazoa; phylum Chordata; class Mammalia; order Rodentia; family Muridae; genus Mus; species Mus pahari. The sequence continues at coordinate 5,173,871 of NC_034592.1, read as the reverse complement.
AATCAGTGACCTTTCAGAAGAGCATTTGTAACTGTTTAACAAAATACCCTCAAGTAAGGCAAATATTTACAATATTTCGCTGTGCCATGTTTTAGGAGCATCCCATGAAATTAAAGCAGGGCAATGACATTTGTTACCAGCAGGTTGTTTAATATCTATCTATCTATCTATCTATCTATCTATCTATCTATCTATCTATCTATCTATCTCGATAGCTACATCATCTATATCTATCTATACAAATATAGCTAATAAAATACTGGACAAGAGCAGCAGCATTTATTCACCTCAGTACTGCCTGGAACATAGGAACTTGTTTTACAATCCATGAAGGGTACAATGGAAGAAAATCAGTAACTAAAAATGAAATTGTCACGAAAGCTGTTTCCTTAATTCTTTTTAAAAACCTTCCACTTGGACAATGAATGTGCTGTTTCTGAAGACTTCTCTGTGGACCTCCAAAAAATATTGGTTGTACTATTTTTTTTTCCGAGATAGGAGTCTTAATATGTACTCCAGGTTGGCCTGCAACTGTGTTATCCTCCAGCCTCAGCCTTCTCAGTCCTGAGATTACAAGTACTGGATGGTTGTACCTTTTCATAGAGTGTAGCTCATTACAAAGTATCTCAGAAGAACAATTAAAACTTTCTCACCTGCCTTCCTCTCTCCTTCCCCTCCCTCCCTTGTTCCTCCTTTCTCCCTCTCCATCCTTTCCCCTTTCTCCCTCTGTCCATCTCTTTTCTTCCCTCTTGCCTTCTGATAGGAGGACAAAGATGATGGCAAATCTCAAATGAAGGTGATATAAATTTGACCTTGGCTAATGGAGTGGTTCTGGATTTGATTGGTTTGACACTCTGCCTATTTATGTGGAATTATTATTGGGAGACTCTGGTCTGTGACTGTCTTCTAAGGGAACCTAATATTTGTCTTTTGTTATGAGAGTGGCTTTTTCAGCACACTGTACTTTTAGACTCTAACAAGTATATATGCCAGATTTGAAACTATTTACACCAGAGAAGTCAAGAATAGTGAAACCATGAGTCCTATCCTGTTTTGCATTACATAAACGATCTTAGAGGTTTAAAACAATTTACTTCTATAATGGGTCTAATGTTTATAAACCACATAGCTATTGGACAAAGAACAGATTCTTTCTAGGATCATCTTAGAATTGAGTGTGTGTCTGCAGTCACACTGGCTTGAAGAGTCAGCAGGCTGTTAAGTACATGGGTGGGAGAGCTTGGTAATTTCCAGGGATCTGAATTTTTTAAATCTTAGTATGTTTTATTCTCTATAATCTATTAATTAAGTATTAAGTGTGGATACAAAATATACATACATACACATATGCAAATATATGCATATAAAAATTCCTAGATTGACTCATGTATATACACTTGCCTACACGAACATACTATAAAGTTAACTTGGAGAATTACCTGTTCATAAAAGACAGAACAGACTGAGAAAATGCACATTTTTTCTTTCCTGCCATTAATGACTAAATATGAGTGGCTGCTGGATTCTTGTCGTAGTTACTTTTCTATTGCTGTGAGAAAGCACCATGTTATGGGACTGCTACAAAATGTGCACATCTGAGCTGCTTTTATTTCATTGAAAATATTGCCTATTCCAGAGGGCATATACCTATCTTATAGGCATACACAAAAAGAGTCACTACCTCTTATGTCAGTGTCTTTTTTACCATCTTCAGTGTTGGGGACAGAAAGCAGAGCCTTGCACATGGGAGAAAAGAGGTCTGCCATTGGGTCGCATCCCCAGTGTTTGACTTTCTTACTGTGTCTTATGCTAGTTTTGAACTCACTGTAAAACCCAGGCTAGCCTTACATTCTCTTATTGTTTTCTACAAATACAAGCACACTCCATCATGTTCCACTTAATATTTTAAAGATGTGTACTTTAATTTTTTTTTTCCTTCCTGGAGATTTTTGAACTAGCAGAAAGCGATCTTATTAATTCAATGGTTCTTATTCAATAACCATGCTCTCCAAGTATCAGGATTATAGCATAACATAATGATAATGCATGAAGTAGAGGAGAGGGTAAGTATTTTTCATAAAAATCAGCAGCCTTACAAGAATGAAGACTTAGATACTTTCCTAAGAGGTGGGTGGAGAGATTGTCTGTTTAATTCTGTCTTGGCATCAATTACAAATAGGGGAAAATCATGGCATTCTCAATTTTAAACTATTACCAACAAAGAAATCTCACTGAAGGGCCTGCCGACATTTCTTTTAATTGATTCTGTGTAAAGCTGCTTCAGTTATTTATTGGTTTAATCTACATTTGTTGAAAGTCTCTTAGCCCTACAATGTGCTGCCTATGTGGGGCTGAAGTGATTGTGGAGAGAAGCCAAGGGTTGAGGAACTAGCAGAAGGCATCTTGAACCCCAACTTCCACGTTTCTATTGAGTTTCCTCAAGAGAGATGCTCACGACCCTGCCAACACTAACGTTCCCTTTCTCCTGCACCTCAGTTGGCCCTCCCCTCTCATCCTCTGTGGATATGTTTGCCTCTCTTTGGAAGGAAGCCAATGATAACTCCATTTTTCTTTACCAAAATGGAATGGCCAAACTTCTTTGAAACTCAATCCAGAGAAAAAATAATGTATGAGCTGGTTTGGGAAAAAAAATCTTTCTGCCTTTTTTTCCTTCTCACCCCCTTCAAGCTATTTGTAGAACTTGTTCCTTCTTAATATTGTGCCAGTCCAAATGTTTTGCTTTGCTTCCTGTACTCAGGAAAGCTTTCTCAACAATAAAGGCTAGGTTGGTGGTCTTCTTGTCATCCCCCAAATGGTAGACCCGTAGCTTCTATCCTGTTTTGGGATCAGAAATTCCTTTGGAAATGTGATGAAAACCTTGGAGTCTCTTTGACAGAGATGTACCATCCACCTTTAGAATTCTGTCTCCTAACATTATATTGTCACTTTCAGGCGTTCACAGTGAAGGGACAACCTTTGGTGGAACCCTGAGAATTCCTAGACATACATGGAATTGCCAAATTGGCCAAGGAGGAATCAAGAATGGACTCAGAGGCCACACACAGGCTGTAGATGGTGCAGAGAGATTATAGATGTCCTGCCTGTTAGGTGTGTTTTAAAATAGTAACTGTTTTCGCAATTTGAGTGTTGCTATCTCTTTAAGAAATGCCATCTAATGACAATAGCTGAAACTTAAGAATATATATACTCTGATGCTGCAGTTCTACACTCCTGGAATTTCTTCTGTACATAAACACAACATGACAAGCAAAGATTGCATCATATACATACCTCTATGGTTTAAAAACATGACCTACAGACTTAAGATCTCAGCCTTTTACCTCTTTCTCTGTGGCAACACTACAAATTCAGATTGGCAGGGAGTGAATTAGCCTGTTTGGGTGAAATTTCCCTGCTGACTGCTTAAATGGAGTCTCTCCAAAGTTACTCAGTACTTTTGTGAGGTTCTTGTGCTGTTGAGTACTCAAAACACTGAGATGTGAGCCCCCTGCCCCACCGTGTGTGTGTGTGTGTGTGTGTGTGTGTGTGTGTGTGTGTGTGTGAATCAAGAACTGTTTGCATACGGACCTAGCATTTTGTTACCAATACATGACACTTTCTTTCCTCCTGTTAAGTTCTACCTCTTATTCAATTGCTCCTGTATAAACGTGAAGTATGTAAGGTTCTACTGCCATGCCAGAACTAAGGATTTCTTTGGAGTGATGTCTTGAATTTTCCTTTTTTCTTTTTTCTTTTTTTGTCTCTATGAAATAACCAGTTGTCATTTCTTAGTTTTTCCAAAGAGAGACACATAGTCCTTAGAAGAATAATCCTGAAAGAATTTTCAATGAAAAAGAAGTTTTCTTTACATTAGGTTTAATAGGTTTCCTGCCTATCTCTACCATAGTTCTGTAGTTAACCACACTCAATCATGGACCTAGCATTTGACATACTAAGCATGTGGTCTACAAATACACATGGCTAGTGAATGGCCCATGTAATTCTTACATTTGTTGATATTTCATACCAGTTAATACTTCATTTAACCCCAGAGAATGAACCTTCTAGGTATTGCTTCCCAGACTTTCCCAAGACTTTCTAGTCCTTGAACTCCTTCTCCATATGATGTGGAGTTTTAATATTTTGCCTCATGGAAACCAGTGTGTGACATAAGACATAAGTGCTACTACAATAGCACCTGTAGTCATGTGCTACTGCAGATGCTCTTAGAATGCACACCATCGTTCCCATTCCAAGCAAGTGAATGGAAAGGAGCGAAGGAGTGCTTGGATCTTGTTCTAAGGTACTTTAGTGTGTGACACAACAGACCATTGGTTTAAAATGTTCCAGTATTTGAAACGGCTCTCAGCTTCCCGTGTTTAATTCCGTGTTTAATGATGTTTACAGTTTGGAAGAGATCTTCAGAAGGTACACTTTTCAGATGATGTCATTGACACCAACTATACAAAAATACCATTCTAAAGGCAAAGATCTGGACTTTTAGAAATCAATAATCTGAAGCTCAAATTCCAGTATCTTTAAATGACTGAAGCAGAACATAGATGTGTATATATGCTCTTATATGTAAGAGAAAATTTTAGTTTTTATTAATTTTGCAGTTGTAAACCATAGGAATAAAACAGTATTGTACCAATTACACCCCCTGGGGGGATTATTTATTCTTTGACTTCCTTTAAAAAAAGTAAATTTCTGCAACAGAGGGACAAACTGAAAGTGTTCTTCAGAACTTCATAATTCATCTCCTTTCACATTTTCTAGAAGTTTGAGATTTACCTCAAGTCTCAAAGTGACTCACTGAAAAACGCTATCCACACACACACAACAGATTTATATGAGCATCTTTTCCATAGCCCAGTGTAATTGTACCTGTATGGACAGCAGCCTTTATCCTTTCCTGATTTGAAAGGTCTTGTCTGAGAACCTTTTATCTCCTCAGCACGATAGATACATCCCAAGTCGATGCAAGAAGCCCATGACATCATGCTTCAATCAATAGTCATCGATTGAGAAGACTTAGTTTTAATGCTGTGTAACAGGTACCTAGAGAGACACAGGAAGGAGAAGCCATGATTTCTATCTCTGAAGAACAATACTGTCCAGAAAGTAGTCACAACATGCATATTATGACACGGTTTTATAACAGAAGACCATTTAAGTAAATATTAGTAGGGCTGCTGAAGAGTTAGGTCAAGGGCATTTGTTCTGTTGAATTTTCAGGAGAGAGCTGATCAGGAGCAAGACAGGAAAGACAACAAGCTGGATCGCAGGGGAGGTCAGTCGGGTGAGCCTGTGTTCCTAAGGATGAGGGAAGGTGCAGTAGTAACAGTCCATAAACCATTACGTCATCCTTTACTGTAACAGACTATCTGAGTTAACCCACTTATAAAGTCAAGAGGTGCATTTTGACTCACAGTTTTAAAGGTTTCATTCCCTGATTAAAATCTTTCCCAAGGCTGGGCATGGTGGCGCACGTCTTTAATCCCAGCACTCGGGAGGCAGAGGCAGAGTCAGGTGGATTTCTGAGTTCGAGGCCAGCCTGGCCTACAAAGTGAGTTCCAGGACAGCCAGGGCTACACAAAGAAACCCTGTCTTGAAAAAAAAAAAAAAAAAAAAAAAAACTTTCCCAAGAGTTCTTTTGAGAGACTTTTATAGACGAAAGTATAGCGAGTGATGATGTTCTCAGTAAGGACAGGGAAAACGAAGGACCCGTGTTCTAAAGATTTATAAAATATACAGTATACTGAACAGTGGGTAGGTATACAGCAGAACTGGAGCTGATGTGGTAGATGGCTCAGTGGGTAAAGGTACTAGCCACAAGCTGGACACCTCGGATTTAAGCCCCGGAGCTCATGTCAGAAGCTGGATGCCTTGGCATGCATCTGCAACCTTGTGAGTGAGGGAGTGGACGGACACAGGAGAATTGAGCATGACGCCATACTGCTCCTCATACAGCTGGCTTAGAGGTAGAAGAATAGCAGAAGCAACAAGAGAGACTCTGGGAAGAGATGGCTAAGGGTTGTCCGCAGACCTCACAAGCACAGCCCCTACCCCCAGCAACATTTAAGAAGCAGAGTAACAGCCTTTTTCTTTAGGAGAAAACTGGTTATTAGTGATGCTGGGGTCTGGTAGCATTATATAATGAAAATAACCGTGGAACTATTAAAGTTGCCATACTGGGTTCAACCCATGGCTTTTATGTTTAACCTCAATGAGAAGGGATGCTGAATAGTATTGAGAAAGAAACTTCATCAATTGCTATTTAATCTTTCAATTTTTTGTGAATTCTGATTTTTTTGAAAATCAATTTGCATAAGGAAATGTAAATATCATGTCACAGATCTTTGGCATGGCAAATTTTACACAATTTAGCATTCCTTTGTAGCATTTCACAGCAGGTCTAAGCAGGTACTCAACGAGCAAGTTCTAGGAGTTATCTTGTAAAGGAAAAAGGCAAGTCAGTAAAAGTTCTTTGCTTTTCTGGCATAGGACACAAAACTTCTACAATTATTTGTGGATAATATTTTATGACTCATGTTAGTAACTATTATGCATTTAAAAGAACAATGTCAAATCAACATGAGAAAAAAACAGATTCCCTCCTACCCACATCTGGGATATTCTTCTTGTCTAAAGAATACCTACTTCTGTTCAGAGGTTGGAGTTTATAATGAACAGGGTCCTTTCATATCTTAAAAGAAAAACATAAATACATTGAGAACCAAACAAATCACCCTGATTAAGGGTCTATGCACTTAGATCAATACAAAAAGAAGGAATAATTGATATTGAAATCATTAAAGAACCTGCTTGGATTATATGTGGTGTGGTGGGTGTGAGAACCAGGTACACCAAATTGCAACCTCAGAATGAGGAGAACAATTCTTAGCTTTTTGCTGGAAAATAAAGCAATTGACTATTTAAAAGGACTTGGGTTTGAAAGAGTGTATTGACGAAGGACCAAGAAACATCAAGCTGCTGAGATCTGTTCACGTACAGGGTGCAAAGTCAGTTACCTCCTCCTTACTGATAATTGGGCTTTGCCACAGGCAGTGTTTACTCATTTTGTTTCCTTGGGTTATTTGTGATAATGTTATGTCTTGTCCTTCAAATCATGTACTTGGGGAAGGCATGAATTTGTGTCCACCTGAATCTTTGAATGACCTTGTGGGTTCTTGTCCTTTGGGATATACATGTGACAAAATGTCTACCTGCTTCTCAGGGTGCCCCTTCTTCTTATGAGATTTGATAGGAAGCTGGTACACACTGACTCCTCTGGGAGTCTGATGCTGAGTCAGCCAGGAGACACCGTAGCTATCAAAGGCTGCCTTTAGACTACCTTATTCTTGACCACTTCAGCGCTGACATTTTGAATGCTGTTTTCTGTCATGAATGTAAGAGCTGTAAAAACTAACTGGGGATTTGTACTGGGTTTCGCAGGCAATCTGAGAATCTAGGACATGGATTCCAGAGCTGCCTTAGACCCTCTGTGGTTAGCCTTCTATTCCTGAGACCTGTTCTCAATGGCCGTGTAAAGCATCCAGTGCTTCCTGTACCCTTGGTTTTCCACCATGGCCGTCATCTGCACTTTCCTCCTCTTTGATTTTTCTATTCCTCTTCAGTGAATCTAATTTCTTCCACATTTTACATTCCAAAAGAGTAGAGTTCCAGGAAAGGAAAGAGAGAAAAAGGGGAGTAGGGGTGGGGTGGGAGGGTAGGGGGTAGGAGGCGGGGATGGGATTTAGCAATCTCTACTTCATGTTAGTTGTTTGTTAACTAAGAGCCATTTAGGAATGCTGCTTCCTTGTTTGGGGCCTGTGGTGGTTTGACTATACTCAGCTCAAGGAGTGGCACTATTTGGAGGTGTGGCCTTGTTGGAGGAGGTATGTCATTGTGGACATTGGCTTTAAGTTCCTCATCCTAGCTGTCTGGATGCCAGTCTTCTCCTAATGGCCTTCAGGTGAAGATGTAGAACTCTCAGTTCCTCCTGCACCATGCCTGCCTGGAGGCTGCCGTGCTCCCACCTTGATGATAATGGACTGAACCTCTGAACCTGTAAGTCAGCTCCAATTAAATGTTGTCCTTATAAGAGTTACCTTGGTCATGGTATCTATTCATAGCAGTAAAACCCTAACAGGGCCTTATCATAGAACTGCTTCTCAGGGACAGCACCTTTCTCTTTGGAGTCCTCTGCTATTTGCAGAAGACAGCATTCCATAGCCCTGAAGATATAGAAGGGCATTTTGCCAGAGGGGAAAAAAAAATCTCTCGATGTGTGGGGCATCGCCAAGCACTGAAATAAACTCCCCCCTGAACTGCAGCTTAGGACCCCACCCCTGTTGTTGTCTTTTTTTTTTTTTTTTGCCTGTCCCATAGTCTATGCTTGGACTAGATTATGTTTCTCAGCGGAGCAGTGACAAACCTGTCTTGTGAGTATCTGGCTTCCCCTTCTCATTTCCCTGTTCTGTTGTTGAGGTGCCTTGTGAGGGGTTCACGGGGAGCTCCTTGACACTGCTCCCAGCTCTCTTCCTCGGTGTCGTTCACAGAGGCAGTTAGAGCTCGATCTTCAAGTCTTTCAGAGAAGGATGCGTTTTATAGTAAGTACTGTATTGCTTGAAGTCATTTACTCGTGGAGTCTTCATTGTATTCCTTAGTCATTATGGTCACATCACGTGCTCTTTTCTCAAACATCAGCATGGGGAACCAAAGATGAAATTGCATTTCTTTGAATTAGAGCACAGACGATTATGGGAAGGAAAAGACATCATAAGAGAAATGTTCATCTTTATGTTTGAATAAATGGAGCAGGCTTCCCAGCCCCTGAGGCAGTTAGAGTGGTTATAAGACACTGTAGGGCCATTGTACCACATTGCTCGGGTCTTGTCTCAGAATGTGTGTGTAAGTGCTTTGAATCATTCCAGCCTAAGTATAGAAACCATCCAGAAAGTGTGGCATGCATTTCCTGGGGTGCCGGGTGAATACGGCATCACTCAAGGCTCTGACTGTATCTCAAGGCTGGGACACACGAGGCAATTAATAAGCAATTGTTGAAATAGTCTACAAAGAGGCCACCGCCCTCATCTACTTTTCAATCCTTGACCCACCTTGGTAGTATTGGAATGACTTTGTAGGTAGGGATCTAAGATTAAAACACAAGTCCAGGAACAAGAACCATTGCTTGCTTGAGTTTATTTGTTTGGCTTAATATAGTTAGGCTTCACTGTGTCTTGTGCTTGGCTCCCAGACCTTCCACGGTGACCTGCCTCATGTTATCCTGTAGTCTCAGTTTTGCTCCTGCCTCCTTGACTGCTGTTATGGATGGGAAGGAGGCACGTAAAGGTGAAGTGGGATGGTGCAGCTAAATGATTTCATATTAGGATTTTTATGGGCCATCAGGGTTGACAGGTTGCAGGTGTTAAAAACAAAGCCAGTTGGGTTTTTAATGTACTGTGCAGCTAGGAGGGCGGCATTGCCGTGTGTTTCTTATCCTCTCTTTCTTCCTGCACAGCCATCTGCTAGGCTATCCATGCTTTTATTACCATGTCAACTATGAGGCATGCCTAGAGCATTTTTCTTTTTATTGTTCCATCTTCTCTCCTGCCTTCTTTACCTCTTCACATATTCTTTGTTCACAGGAAGAGTTCATGGCTTCACCAAGCTTACTATCTTTGAGAATTCTAGCAAGAGTAGCAAGTCCTTGAATGTGTGTTCTTCAAAGATTTTAGATAAATAAATGAATGAATGGTTGGAATCCATATAAAATATTAACTTAGTAAAGACAAGCTGGTCACTTGCTAAAGGGCATTTTCTCCAACATCTGCCTTAATCCACATAATAACTGTATTAGATAAGCATGATATTCCTTTCTTACTATTGTGTGTGTATGTGTACTGTAGGAAGCCCCGAGTGAGTGAAGTCCTGAGTGGGTGTGGTTGACTTGGGCACAGCTGTCTCAAGGACCTCAAAGCCTTAGACATGGGGGAAAATGGCAAAGTTTTCCCCTAGCTTGGTTTAGGGAGATGGCAAAGCTTGCCTTAATGGTGTGAGTGTGTGCGGTTTACACAGTTTACAGTGAGTGCCCGCCATAGCTTTTCCCTCTGGATATTTTTGGCCTGGAGACTGTTCCCCTACAGAGACGGCTAAATCTGCCTCCTTCATCTAACTGTATACCATAAACCCTGCCTCCTTTTTATCTGTATGTAATAACCCCTCTTCTCTGTTCAAATATATACAATAACTGCTTCTTTGTTCAACTGTGTTTAACAGCCCCGTCTTCCTGTTCAACTGTATGTAATAAACATGAGCACCTGGGCTGCTGAGGTTTCTCTATCAGACCCCAGTCCATCAATCTCAGGCATTTCTGTGTCTCCGCATTTGTCTTTTCCTCATTTCCTTTTCCCACAGTAGTCCAAGTCCTCTAGAATCAAGCAAGGAGTCTGCAGTGTAAGATACATGTGGGGTCGTGTATGCCGTGGCTTGTGTGTGCAGTCTGTTTCTTCAGTCTCTGTGTGGAGGTTGCAGGGATAAAAATTCAGGTTATCATGGTAACAGAGCAAACTGGTTTGTTTGTTTGCTTTTGTGTTTTTACTTGCTGAGCCATACTACCAGTGCAATTGTTCTTATTTTTTAACATGAGAGCTATGATTTAGAGACACCCCCCCCCCTTCTTTTAGAGTCCTGGAAACAAAGCCAGTGAATGATGTCACCTTAGGCTGAGTCTTTTCACCTCAGTGAAACTCATTAAGACAATTCCCCTGTAGACATGCCTATAGGTCAACTAATCACCGAGACTCTCTTTTCAGGTGATTCTTGATTGTGTTAAGACGAGAATGAAAACAACACAGCAGCCCAGGCTAGCTAAGAATGTGCCCTCCTTCTGCTTTTGCTTCTCGAGTGCTAGGGTTGCATGCCCGACATAGCTTAATAGTTCAACACATACCATGCTGGAGAATTAACTGTACATCCTAAATTATTCAGATGTTAGCTTTTATTGTTGAACATGTTTCTTATCTCACTTCTGAGACTCAGCAGCACCTGCAACACTGTTTCATTCTCTGTGTATCAGATTGCTGCTACTCTCAACAGTTTTGAAGCAGAGTGAATGTGGTGGTTTGAATAGGTTTGGCCCATAGTGAGGAGCATATCTGTCATCCCAGGACTCAGGAGGATACGGCAGACTGATCATCAGTTGAGGTCACTCTGAGCTACTGTATGAAACCCTGTTAAGTACATTAAAAACAAACAAACAAACAAACAAGCAAAAACAAACAAATCCCCTCCAAAAAAATCCTATGGGGATGGAGAGATGATGTAGTGGTTTGAGTAGGTTTATGCCCCATTGATTCGCACGCTTGAATGCTTGGTCATAGGGAGTGGCACTATTAGGAGGTGTGGCCTTGATGGAGGAAGTGTGTCACTGTGGAGGTGAGCTTTAAGGTCTCATGTATAAGGTCAAGCTCTGTTCAGTGTGGAATTCTAGCCTCCTCCTGGCTGCCTTCAGATCAAGGTACAGAACTCTTGACATCTCCAGCACCATGACTGCATGCATGCTGCCATGCTTCCTGCCAGGATTCCTTACTGGATGAGATATGGCCTTGTTAGAGAAAGTCTGTCAGTGTGGAGGTGGAGCTTTCAGGCCATAAATGCTCAAGCTATGCCCAGTGTGAAACTAATCTAGTTTTCTACAGGCTGCCTTCTGATCAAGGTATAGAATTCTAGACTCCTTCAGCATCATGTCTGCCTGACTGCCTGCCAGAGGACTAAACCTCTGACACTGTAAGACAGCCCCAGTTAAATGTTTGTTTACCTTTATAAGAGTTGCCTTGGTCATGCTGTCTTCATAGCAATAAAAACCTAGCTAAGACAGTAAGTATTATTTTCTAATTTTGCTAGTACCAATGCTGTCCAGTGAAGTTGCCTAGGAGGAAAGCTAATGTAGCTACTTACCCAGTGAGTATAGTCAGTAGGACCCACTAGCACTAGAGGTGTAGCTGCAAGGTGGGCAGGGCTCACTGGGGCCTTCCCTCTGTGTGTACACTTGCATTCTGAATGATGCTGGTACAAATAGTATTGGAGGTAATTCCAAACTAGAAGAAAATCTTGAGCATTGACAAGTTTAAATAGAAAACAAGGCTCTTTGGAGAAGGCAGGGCCTTCATGAAGGAATGGAGCATTGAAGATGTCAGGAAAAGTGGATGGACCCAGGATACTATGACAGGAACTGGGATGTGGTAGATAATGTTGTTTGGCCACCCATGGGGTAGTGATTATACAGAAATTCTAGAAGGCATAAGAAATTCTTGTAAAGATGCTGATAATACACTAAGGACGTTGGCTTTGCCATCTTCATGGAAGTCCTAATATTCCCATACCCCATAGCCCTTCCTTCTGAGTAACCTCATTAGGCAGGGCTTTCACCGACACGGTGTCTGTGTGATAAAATACTATTGACCAAGGAGTTAGGGGCTTGGGATTGGCTCAAACACTATATATAAACTTGTGTACAGTGCAATAACCTCAGATCTGCACCCTGACATTATCTCCAGGATCTGATTCCTAGGATTCACCCCAAGACCCCGCCTCCTTCATCTGTCCTGTTCCCACAGGGATTATAGGTATGCTGCACCAAACTTAGCTTTATGTGAGTTCTAGGGTTCAGAACCCTGGTCCTCATGCTTGTGGGGAGTTGCTTTACCCATGGAGCCATCTCCCCACTCTACAGAGCTCATTTTGAGGAGGGTCCATATAGGAGTGGAGAAGGCAGAGAAAGTGGCATGGGTACTGTACTTATGTAGCAAGTACACTTATCAAGTCAAGATTGTGTATTGATTTGATCTGGTTTGAGGTGGTGGAGGGATGTCTAATGAAGGCTGTGCCCTTCCCTACCTGAGGCCTTCCTAGATAATGCCCCTGGGAGAGACTTCTAAAGTCTGACGTTACTGATGCCTTTGTGTGTCTAGATCTGGATATCTGAGACTGTTGTCTGGGCAGTGGGAAGAGTTAGAGGGGTCAGGGTTCAGGCTGGGTCCACTGTCTTTGTAACTCCACATTTGTAAACGTGTGTAGGCGCAAAGGAGAAAGCGAATGAATAGTCAGGATGGTTCAGAGCCTTCAAAGAGCGTCTGTGCAGATGGATAAACAGTGCTGTGCAGGCAGGCCAAGGAGGACTTAGTTGTGGAAGATTACCAAGGTTGTGTCTATGTTTTCCTCAAAATAGGGAGTTCTAAAAAGACATTTTTTGATGAGAAATCTACATTTTATGGGTAAGGATAGATTATTATCTAGCTGTAACATTTGATTTCCACAACGGTTATGGCAGTGGATGCTTGCACACATGTGCATCTCAGAGTTGCTTCTGGGTCATCCCTTGAGAGAAGGAGTGAGCAGAGAAGAATTTTAGCACAGGAGTAGCGCTTTTTACTTAGCGCGACTGTTCCAGGGACGATGCGGCCGTGCTTTGGATTTGTTGAGCATTGCCATTCGTCTCAAAACTGAAGCTCTTCCTCTGAAGCTTTCTTGCTGTATATATATATATAAAAAATAATATGGCATTTTAATGAAGGTAACTTATGTACTTTAGTATTTTGCTCAGCAAATTCTGCCTTTATTTAGCCTAACCTCCCAGAACTGAGGGGGTGTAGATGAAGGTTTCCTGTGAGGTGAACCTGGATGTAAATTGTGTTCATCGCTTACTTCTGTGCAGCCCTGGACAATTAATTTCTCATTTTTATTCTAAATTGCTTTTCATTCTTTTCTTAAGAGCTGATTGAAAAGTTTGTAGGAGTATATGAATGAAGCTAGCAGTTTTAGGACAGGACAGGCATGTGACAGGTGAGCACACTAAGTACAGCCACCACTGTAGGGACCCTGACTCTGCTACACAGTTTGACATCACTGTGCCCAGAGTAACTGTTCAGTATTAAACACAGTGACTACTTCCTGTTTCCCAGGAAGAGATACAGGAGAGTGGGAAAGCAAGGAAGTATTCCAGAAGTAGTATCTGGAACCTTTGTTGGCTTTCCTCACCTCCTGGGGAGAATTAGTGTCCAAAAACTTGATGTGGGACCTTTAAAGTTGAACAGAAGGGCAAAGACTCAGATTTTGTTTTAAAATACCTGCTATTTCTTACTAGTTCTGTGGCATAGAGGCTATTTTAAGTTTTGAGTAGGTAGTCACAAAATGTGGTTATTGTAGCATGAATGGATCACATGAGATGGTGTATCTGAAGAACTTGAAGTCCGGGATCCATTGGAATCAACTTGAAGTTTGAAGTTTTTTACTTATTTACTTATTTATTTTTGTTTTGTTTGCTTGTTTTCTTTTTCAGTGCTGGTGACTGAAAACAGGGGCTTGTGTACACGAGTCAGGTGCTCTATCACTGAGCTACACCCTTAGCTAAAATGAACAAAGTTTAAAACGGTGTAGATGAACCAGGCTGGGCTCATCGGCAGGGCCTAGTCATGTGCTTCAGTGTTCTTTCTGAAGCTAAGAAGGGGAGACAGGTGGGAGGTGTTGCTTGTGGCGACTTTCAATGTTTGTGAAATTATGATTTATAAGAATAATAAAATTTAAAGATGACATTGCAGATGATTAAATAGTGTGATCTATTTGAGAAAAAGTTGAAGTTCAGGAGCTTTGGAGACAATCTGAACACAACTACACGTTTCACCCTTGGATGTGTTGAACCTTCTGAAACTGAGTCCAAACAAACCCTGCCTTTGGGTTCTCTGGTTAGATGTCTGGACACAGCAAGTCAAAAGTAACTATACCAGCACCATCCATTGAAGAGGCTGAGAGAATCAGGAAAATCCTGTGGGTAAGGCCAGCCTGGGATAACCTTTAAAAGCCAGGCATGGTGATGAATGCCTTTAATCCCAGCACTGTGGAAGCAGAGGCAAAGGACCTCTGAGTGCCAGTTTGGCCTATGTAGCAAGTGTTAGGGCAGCTAGAGCTACATGCTGAGACCTTGTATCAAAAAAGAAATACAGATATGTATACTTACTCATTTTACTTATACACACCCAAGTGGTTACATTTGTAGAGTTGTAAAGTAGCAGTAAATAAGTGAGTAAAGTTACCTTTAAAATCCATGGCAACTTTTACAAATTGTAAGGCACTCTACTGATGATTGACATACCTTAGCATCTCTCTTTGTGCTCAATGTCTTGAAGCAAGAGCAAGATTTACAATCACACTATTAGGTGAACAATCCAAGCAAAACATTCATACTTCAAGACATTTCAAGTAGCAAGTCTCAGTTGTGTGAGAAGATGCAGTTATTTGCGGCATATTTTATGTAAAACAGCCTCTGTTGGGAAGGCAATAATTTCAACAAGCTGGGTGTTTCCTGGCAACCCTGTAGCTCCCATCCAGGGTCTAGCATCACCCTGACTGATCATTCTTCTCTGTAAGAAGCATCTAGAAGGTTTGAACTTTCTCAGGTTCATGGGGATTTTGGGGGTACCAGACTCCCATGTAGAGTCATCTGAGTTAAGAGTCAGGTCATGCTATTCTCTGGCACTTTCTGGTGGAGGTTAGCTGTGGGAGTGTGTCTGGTCCTGGAAGATTCCTGGTTAAGACTGTAAAAAATGGGAGTCCAGAGTTAAAAACAACAAGCATACACTGTAAAAGAAGAAGCATTCATCCCACGGAGGGTGAGCTGGTTGGGATGAGTGAGAGACTCTGCTCAGAGCATCCAGCATCTCCAGCTTCTCCACTCAGAAGTAGTGATTTTCTAACTGAGCAGTGCTTGTAGAAAGCTCAGAAACAGCTGATGTGTAAAGATGGTGCAAGAATAAGCCACGAAAGTAGGATTTGTGAATTAAAAGACAATATCAGCCCCTCTCAGCATGTTTTCTTTAGCTGTAGTTTATGAAGAGAAGAACAGTAAAGTTCGGGGTTTCTCTTTGCTGTCCTAGCCTCTCCCACTTACCTTTGCTAATGGACTTGTCTCCTTGGTTACCATAGAGCTGCTCATTGGTATTCCTGAGTGTTGCTGAGAAACTCCTCGTAATTGCACGGAAGAGAAAAAAATATCTACTTTTAGGTCTTAATCAAGCTCAGGGACCCTTTTCCTTTTATGTGGCAGGTTTAATTCTGCACAGAAATCGCAGCTATGGCCCTGTGCTCCCCACCCCACACTTCTCACTGGTAGGGTGGCCAAGCAGCTGTCTTCATACTTGATGTGATGATATATCCTTCTCTGTCCCAGTAAGGCAGCCCTGGCCACTGTCCCTAACCACTGAAACCATCCTTGCATCCTTGAATTCTTGCTCTCAGTTGCTGGGAGGTGCTGAGTAAAATTTTTTCCCTCTAAGATAATTTCTCTACATTTCCCCTTATTTTGAAGTTGGTTCTTTGCATCAAAAGTGAGGGGACTACTCAAGGGTTTTCTGATTCAGTGCAGGGATCACAGTGTGGTTGCTAACAGGAGAGGTGACTATGAAGACAGGACCACCCCCTAATTACTTTTCTGAGGTAGCTTAATATAGCATTAAAATGCCTGACTTCTTAGATCCTGGTCAATGAAACAAATTATGTCTTAGTCTGAATTTTGAAAGCAAAAGACATTAAATTAATTACATTTGAATCGTCTTCATATTCATCAATTACTGCCGGGGTTTCCAGGGCTGAGATTTATGTATATAGTAGATGCAATTACTCTTTTTTGGATGTCATAGATTAAATTCACTGAAAGATCCCTCTGGAGATGCCTTAGCTGCACTTTGCCTCTAGCCTCTCTTCCATGGAATCAGTTTCAAGTTCAAATACATTTTGTCTGATAAATTGACTACACATTCGGGGACTAAAGAGAGCAATTAAGTATGACATCAAATAAATGACTCTGTGACAAGGTGTATTCCATTTAGGACGGTGTAATTCAAAATGTGAGAAAACATGATTTAGCTAGCTGGCCTGAAAGGCAGATTAAATTACCAGGCAGGAAGAATTTGGTAATTGAAGAAATACTAACATTCAAGTATGTGCTGTAAAATGATTTTGTTGTAAAGTGGTGTAGTTCTTTATGTGGCTGTAGCCTAATTTGGCATTTTGGGGATCTGATCTAATCTTGATATATGATATAAGGTACCACTATGTCAGATGAGGGTGGAGGTGAGAGGTGGCTGAAGCCCTCTATGTCATAGTAAGCCAATGTATTTTCTCTTTAATAGATAGGGTAGTATGCTGTAGATGTGGATGGGTAACTTCTCTAATCCAGTACAATGTTTGCCCCCGTTCATCGCATCTTCCTTTCAGGCATATGTTCTTATGCCTTTGGTCAAGATGTTATCACCCCATTGATGTCAGCCATGCCCTCATTATGTGACTCATGCCAGCCAATAGACTTGGAGCAGACACAATCGCAGCAGAAGTCTTTGGTGTTCCTCTCTGCATAGTATGGCTCCTGGAACCACTGCCACTTACTGCCACTAATGTCCTACGGTAGTAGGACTACAGTCTGGGTAGCTACTGATCTAGGAGAATGAGAAAACACAAGGGACAGAAATGAGCTTCCTCTGAGATGTGAAGCTGTGTAGATACAATGGGTGGGCTAATTTTCCCACCTATGACCAAGAAAAATAAGTGAGAGCTATTGTCAAGTCAGTGGCTTTGGGGGTAGTTTTTTTTCTGTATCATAATCATGGAAAGAGCTAAATGAATATTAAAAAAATTCTATGTTTCTATGAAAGTTTCATTTGGTAGTCAGATAAACAGGTTTCTTTTAAAATCCTAGCCCTGATTCTACTGGTCCTGGTTAGCTTTTATTATCAAATTGACATAACCAAGCATTACCTGGGAAAAGGGAGTCTCAGTTGAGAAACTGCCTAGATCACACTGAACTGTGGTCGTGTGTGTGTAGGGAATTTTCTTGATTCTTGATTGATGTGAGAGGGTCCAGCCAACTGTGGGCAATGCTACTGAGAGGCAGGTATTTTTCTGGGTTATATAAGAGAGCTGTGTTGAACAGGATCCAGAGGGGGCAAGACAATGCTCCTCTGGTGTTTTTTGTTTCTAACTTCTGCCCTTTTGGAGTTCCTGTCCCGACTTCCCTCACTGATAAACTATAACTCTAAGGTGAAATAACCCTTTCCTCCCCAAGTTGCTTTTGATAATGGCGTTTTTTATTTTATTTTATTTTTTATAGCAACAGAAATTAAATTGGGATATCACCCTATAAAGAAAGCTATTTATAATTTAACAGTCTCTTTTGGCTACAGTGTGATGATATCCTTTGTTGACAAACATTTCCTGACTGGAGACTATTTGAGTATATTCTTTTAAAATGCTAATTATATATTGTTACTTAATTTTTATTCTATACATTTAAAAGCACTAGACCACATTTTTCATTAATTAATTAATTAATTTATTTACTTTACATCCTGGTCAAAACCCCTGCCTCTCCTCCTGGTAACTCTCCCTCACATAGCCCCTACCCCAAATCCCCTCTTCCTCTGAGAAGGCCTCCCTGTGAGTATCAGCCCAGCCTGACACATCACAGTCACTGCAGGTCTAGGTGTTTCCTCTCTCACTGAGGCCAGACAAGGCAGCCCAGTTAGATGAATGGGCTCCACACGCAGGCATCAGAGTCATAGACAGCCCATGCTCTAGTTGTTGAGCAACCTGCATGAAGACCAAGCTGCCTGTCTGCTACATATGTGCTGTGGGTGGGGGGGAGAGGGGAGATCCAGGCAATGCTTGCTCTTTGGGTGGTGGTTCTGTGTCTGGGAGCCACCAAGG
>NC_034592.1:5151121-5155001 GCF_900095145.1 Mus pahari | reverse complement strand
CACGCCCGGCTTTTTTTTTTTTTTTAAAGATTTATTTATTTATTATATGTAAGTACACTGTAGCTGTCTTCAAATACCCCAGAATAGGGCGTCAGATCTCATTAAGGATGGTTGTGTGTCACCATGTGGTTGCTGGGATTTGAACTCAGGACCTTTGGAAGAGCAGTCAGTGCTCTTAACCACTGAGCCATCTCTCTAGTTGGCTCTATTGATCTTCTTATAGAGACCCTATCCCCTTTGGGTCCCTCAGTCCTTTCCCCAACTTTTTTATAAGACCCCCTGAGCTCCATCTAATGTTTGGCTGTGGGTCTCTGCATGTTTCTATCATCTGCTTGATGGAATCTCTCAGAGCACAGTTGTGCTAGGCATCTGTCTGCAAGCATAACAGAATATCATCAAAAATGTCATGGATTGGTTTTTGTCCATGGGGTGGGTCTCAAGTTGGGCCAGTCATTTGTTGACCATTTCCTCAGTCTCTGCTCCATTTTTGTCCCTTGCACATCTTGTAGGCAGGAACCATTTTGGGTTTTGTGGATGGACTGGAGGCTAGACCATATTTTTAAAAATTAAATGATTTAAAAATCTCCTAACACTTTTAAGTTGCAAACAACTGATTTCATTGTTAGTACAGAAAGAAGATAAAATTAGTAGTGAAAAGTGGGTAGCCCAGAGATTGGAGTGGGTGAGCTAGGTCTGGAAGACAAGCAGCCACATGCTTTCATGCAGCTTCGGGGACACCATGAAAGCCACTAAGGGGTCATGCCAGTGCCTCTGCTTTAATCAGATCTGTGTCTTGGAACCCCTCCCCTGGGGAGACCATGTACCTACATCAACAGAATGAGTTATTCATGTCACCCGTTCCCTACCATCGCTCATGAAATAAGGACTCTCTGGATATACCTAAACAATATGTCCAGGTCACAGGCGTGTGCCCTCACTGCAAGGGAGGTTGAGAAATGAGCTTACAACTTTGACCTTGAGCCCGCAACATTTTAAATGTGCCAACTTGATGACACTCTGCAAGAGTTTTCTAAAGGTATTACGGTGTCATAAAGCACGGAAAATGCCACTATAAAACTATGATATTAGTTGTTATTTGTAGTATAGTAGTTTAAAAAACCAAAAGAGGAAGTAATTTATCTCTTTACCCTTTAAAAATAGCCATCAGATAAAGCAAATTTAAACAAACAAAAAAAGGGGGCCTATGCCCAGAGCAGACCTGGGGTGCAAACTTCGCAGTCAGCCCCACAACACCCAGAGGAAGCTCCACTCCCAGGCACTCTAACACACCCAGGATCAGAGGATCCCAGGATCCCAGAATCACAGAGACAGTTGACTTGGAGGAGTTCTGACACAGCCAGGATCACAGAAAGGACAGGCTCCACCTAGATATAGCCAGGGCAGGTAGCACTAGAGGTAATCAGATGGCAGGAGGCAAGCATAAGAACATAAGCAACAAAAACCAAGGTTACTTGGCATCATCAGAGCCCAATTCTCCCACCATAGCAAGTCCTGGATACCCCAACACACTGGAAAAGCAAGATTCAGAATTAAAAATCACTCCTCATGATGCTGATAGAGGACTTTAAGAAGGACATAAATAACTCCCTTAAGGAAATATAGGAGAACACAGGAAAACAGGTAGAAGCCCTTAAAGAGGAAACATAAAAATCCCTTAAAGAGTTCCAAGAAAACACCATCAAAAAGACAAAGGAAAGGAACAAAACCATCCAGGATCTAAAAATGGAACTAGAAACAATTAAAAAAAAAAAATCACAAAGGACGACAACCCTGGAGTTAGAAAACCTAGGAAAGAGGTCAGGAGTCATAGATGCATCACCAACAGAATACAAGAGATAGAAGACGAGAATTTCAGGTGCAGAAGATACCATTGAAAACATTGACACAACAGTGAAAGAAAATGCAAAAAGCAAAATGTTCCTAACCTAAAACATCTAGGAAATCTAGGATACAATGAGAAGACCAAACCTAAGGATGATAGGTATAGAAGAGAGTGAAGATTCCCAACTTAAAGGGTCAGTATGTATCTTCAACAAAATTATAGAAGAAAAAACTTCCCTAACTGTCCCGCGCTACCTTCTCGCCAGCAAGAAACGACGCGGCACACAAACAGGATCCTTCTGCAGCAAAGCTTTAATGCTCTTGAGAGGGAGAGCATAAGCTTCCAACAGGCAAAGGGCGAAGAGAAGAGAGAGAAGAAGAGAAGAGAAGAGAAAAGAGAGAAGAGCCAAATCCCTCAGCTTATATAGAGCGAGATCGCCGCCTAGGACGTGTAACCCTCTGGTTGGCGGCCTGCTGTCACCCCAGATGACGCCACGGGAAAGGCAGGGCACAAGGGAATGGAAATCTACCCAGCACATGCGCAGCTGCCTTGTTTGTTTGTTAGAGCACAGGACATCAGCGCCATCTTGTAATGGCGAATGTGAGGGCGGCTCCCCACACCTAACCTAAAGAAAGAGATGCCCATGAATATACAAGAAGCCTACATAATTCCAAATAGATTTGACCAGAAAAGAAATTCCTCCCACCCTGATATAGCTGTCTCTTGTGAGGCTATGCCAGTGCCTGGCAAATACAGAAGTGGATGCTCACAGTTATGTAACAGAAGATGGCCTATTCAGCCATCATTGGTCTTGCAAACTATATATGCCCCAGTACAGGGGAATGCCAGGGCCAAGAAGTAGCAGTGGGTGGGTAGGGGAGCAGGGTGGGGGGAGGGTATAGGGGACTTTCAGGTTAGCATTTGAAATGTAAATGAAGAAAATAGCCAATAAAAAATTGAAAAAAAAGAAATTCCTCCCGTCACATAATAATCAAAACACCATACGCACTAAACAAAGAAAGAATTTTCAAAGCAGTAAGGGAAAAAGGTCAAGTAACATATAAAGGCAGACCTATCAGAATTACACCAGACTTCTCACCAGAGACTATGAAAGCTAGAAGATCCTGGACAGATGTCATACAGACCCTGAGAGAACACAAATGGCAGCCCAGGTTACTATACCCAGCAAAACTCTCAGTCACCATAGATGGAGAAAACAAGATATTCTGTGACAAAACCAAATTTACACAATATATCTTTCCACAAAAAAAAATCTCTGGCTTATAGGCATATATTTGTCAACTGGCCATTTCTTAATATTGCAAGGAAGCCTATATAAAGTAAAATATTTGTTTTGCATAAAAATCTCACTGATTTAATTTCCATTCACTCAAATATTTTGGTAACAACTTTGGCTTAGTTTCTGAATTTGACAATATGCAAATGTTAACCATACTAAGCTAAACAATTCCCAAACTTTAAAACTCTCTGTTTATAAAGAAATTTAAATTTATAAATTTAAAAATCTTCTTTTTCATCAAGGCGGCAGCATCGTTTGACTTCCTTTAGAGCCAGACAGTCACACAGGCAGTTCTAAAAACTCCTTATATACCTTCCTCTTAAGCCAGCAGTTCAATTCCCTGTTAAGGTAATGGGGTGAAGCCTACAGGAGCACTTACTTCATCTGCAGCAGACAGAATTGTTAAGTGAATCAGCGTGAAATTCCCCAACCCTTCCATGCTGTCTTTATATTAAATCAGAGTCTCTGTGTCCTCGTAGAGAAAAGCTATCAGACATCAGAATTTGTATTAGATTTGTTTATGTCAGCTTGTTTGCTATTTGGAGCTGAGCTTGGTTAGTGGATAGAACACTTGAGTTGTGCAAAATAAAGGACCCAGGTTTGTGGATAGAGAAGGGGATCATGGAGCAGAGTGGCACATGGAAAGAAAAAGAAAGAAAGAAAGAAAGAAAGAAAGAAAGAAAGAAAGAAAGAAAGAAAGAAAGAAAGAAAGAAAGAAAGAAGGGAGGGAGGGAGGG
>NC_034592.1:5108789-5149696 GCF_900095145.1 Mus pahari | reverse complement strand
GGATAGACTATCCAGAGACTACCCCATCTGGGAATCCATCCCATCATCAGCCACCAAACCCAGATACTAATGCACATGCCAGCAAGATTCTGCTGAAGTGAGCTCCACTTTTATCCTGCCTATTCCTCTGGCTGACTCAGCTAAGCCAGCCAACAACCATTCCCCCCACCCGACCCCGAGAACGCGTGTTCTCCGACTGCCCCAGCGGTCCACTCCCACCTAAGTCACTGTGGATGAAAAACAACAGACTGCTGTAATATTTTAAGATCAGCCAGATAACACAACTGCTGGGCAAAGAATATCCTGCCCCATCCTCAGCCTCCACAGCGGCCTGCAGAGGCTACAAACTATGGGTCCCAAGACCTACATGTCTGTGCTTCCTATCTGCTCCACCAACTGGTCCGAATTCCCAATCCTCCCATCGTCCTCTTCTCTTCCTGTCCTGCCTGGTATTCCCACCTCATCCTTAGCCCAACAATTAGCTTCTGACATCTTTATTAACCCTATTAAGAAACAATTAGGGAACTAGATGTTAGTCGTCATCCTCCTTCCCTGCTTGTGTGCTAACCTGTGTGTTATGGTACACAAGTGGAGGACACAGCACCACTCTGTGGAGGTGGTTCTTTTCTTCCATCTTTCCACTGTGTCTAGGAATTCCGTGGTCACCAGGCTTGTGCAGCAAGCTCCTTTACCTGCTGAGCTATGCCTTCAGTGCAGAGAGAAAATGGTTTGAATTGCATATGATACAATGCATCACATGGAAATAAATTATATTAAAATGTAGTTATCTAAATGTTAAGAATTAGAATACTCATATGGCTTCTTTATTAAATGGTTAAGTATGATTGGCACTTCCAAGTGCCATTAACAGTTATAGTGTGGTAAGAAAATATCTGATGTGTATCAATGTTGACATTGAAGAATCTGTTAACTCTTCATTAGCAAGTGATATAAATGCCATTAGAAGAAATTAAAAACATATTGGCCTTTCCCACCATCTCAGTTTTCCAAATTCTCTACACAGTGCATCCCTAAACCATTTGGACTCCTAAAGAACTGACAGAATGTTCCCTGCATAGGTGATCTTCCTCTGAAGGATAATCACTCAGGTAGAGTGGTCACACATGCACTGTTTGTTAGCTGTGATCATGTTTCTGTGCTTCCTGTTTCTTTTTGTTGGTTGGTTTACCTGCCCCTCTGCCAGCGCTTCACCTCTCACTCTATAGCATCCTGTTTCCTTTGAGGCTAGCAGGTCCCATTAGCCCATGCCAGGCTAGCAGGTCCCATTAGCCCATGCTTAAATCTATCTGTGTTTGTTTTTTTGTTCTTTCATATAAATTGTGAAATTCTGAGAAAACCAAAACCAGTCTTTTAGGATCTTGTTTGGTATTGCATTGGATTCATAAATCAAGGTTTTTTTGTTTGTTTTGTTTTTGTTTTTTAATTTGACCTTCTATTGTGTTTTCAGCCAATGAAGATTGTATATTTCCTATTATTTTAGTTTCCACATACTGCTTATTAAGACTAGATGGGTTTTGAATAAACATGTTTTGAAATCCTTTTCTGCAAAAGCAGATACTCTCTTAACCCGCAAATTAGGGCAATTGTGGTGACTTGAATAGGAAAAGTCCCCCATACACACAGAGATATGGACACTTGGACCCCAGTTGATGGGGTTATCTAGGGGAGGTTGTGGAACCTTTGGCAAGTGGAACCTTCTGGAGGAAGACATCACTGGGGGGTGGGTTTTGAGATTGCGTAGCCTCACTCTGCTTTTTGATGTTCACCCTTTCTGCTATAAGCTTGTGACTGAGGATGTGAACTCGTAGCCTCCTGTTCCCATTGCCATGCCTACCACGTGCCATGATGGATCCTTATCCCTCGAGAGCTGTGATTACTCTTGGCCATGGTGTTTTACCACAGCAACAGAGAATTAACTAATACAGCAGTGAAATACATTTTCAAACTAGGTTACTTGGGAAAACTAATGCTTTTTACAAACTTTTGGCTGCCTCAAGGGAGAAGTACTTCTAATGCATACACCTCCCATGATTGAAAAATCTTCTGTTCATTTATATGAAATGCATCACTTTAGAAAATTGGCCATTTATTTAGATAACTGATAACTTAGATCCTGGCAGCTAAAATTCTGAAAGCAATCATGTCCTTGACATTTACTGTAATTTCATACTGGGATTATTTAGTGTAAAACATCTGAGCAGTCTAGATTTAAATCAAACTAATTCATTTACTCACTCTGTGGGTCTTGACTGAGTTCCCAGTGTGTGCCAGGAAGTCCTAGGCTCCGAGATGCAGATACAGGAAGGAATTGATGCAGGAGGGTAAAGCTGACTGGTAAAAGGCTTGTGAGATGTTCATGAGAAAGACAAGCACTGTAGTTTTGTTGTTGTTGTTGTTTTTCGAGACAGGGTTTCTCTGTGTAGCTCTGGCTGTCATGGAACTCACTCTGTAGACCAGGCTGGCCTTGAACTCAGAAATCCACCATGCCTCTACCTCCCAAGTGCTGGGATTAAAGGTGTGCACCACCTCCACCGGCTTGAGCACTGGTTTAGCAGCCTGGTTCAGTGGATGTTTTCCAAAGAGTGGCTTCAGAGGGACAAACGTTGGCTTGGGATGTGATCAGCAGCAGCAGCCATCAAAGCTGTAAGTAGGTAACTATAGGAGGAGCTTGCTATAAAGAGCTTCAGAAATAGAGTTCAAAGTGATACCAGCTGATATGCAAATGAGATATGCTGGTATTGAGGAAGAGATGGAAAGGAGAGGGGTTCATTATGCAGCAGAGCTCTTGCCAGGGCAGTAGGGGTGAGGAGGGGCAGGACCCAGTGCTCAGTGAAAGAATTGACCTCAGCTAAGGATTCTGGACAATTCATCAGGGTGGGCCAGTACAAAAAGCAAAGGGCCAGCCAGTTCTTCTCCTGGGAAAATGATGAATTGATTTTTGGAGTAATCCCTATTCTCACAGGGAATTAAAAATCACAGTTATCTATTGAGGATGAGTGAGTTTGCACGAGCAGGATACTGGGGAGGAAGAGTAGTGTGGAAATGGTTTTACTGTGAAGTGAGAGAGTCATAAATTTGGGACCAAGAGGGAGGCTGCCAGAAACGCCGAGAGTGCGTTCAAAAGATCATAAATTAGAAGGAGATTGGACAGCCCAGCCCTCTGCTTTCCTTCACCATCCTGGGCTTTTAGCATGCAATGCAGAGGAAGTAAAGAGTGAGGTGTTGTGAGGGTTGGGGTTTGCTAGGAGAATAGAAAACAGAAGGGAAGGGAAGGGGATAGCAGTAATTGAAAGGTACTTGAGTGGTCATAATGAGGGATCATAGAATGTAAATTATGCAGCCATCCTCAGAACTGCCAATGGATCCTGGAAATCTCAGATGGCACTGGTCCCTATGTATATTGTGTGTGTGTGTGTGTGTGTGTGTGTGTGTGTGTCTATACATATACGTATTGGTGACTATATAAACTATATAAGGAATATATTAATTTTAACTAATAATAAAAAGATTAACTCTATAGTATAATAAAAGTACTTATATTGTTCTCTTACAATCTGAGGCCATTATTGAGCAAATTAAGGGTTACTTTGAGGACAAGCAGTGCAGTACCATGGCAAGTACTGTAACATCACACATGGCTACCTAGTGCCCCTTGGATGGATAATGTGCAAGAGCTGGATATTTTGGGCTAAAGGATGGAAGGATGGTTTAGAACTCAGGAGAGATGGAGTAAAATGCAGTGAGGTTTCTTCATGCTACGAGTGGTTCACAATTCGAAACTTAAGAATTGTTCTTTTCTGGAGTTTTGTACTTGATATGTTTGTAGCCACTGTTGAGTGCAGGTAATTCTAAAATCACAGAGGGAAACTAGGAGTAAAGACAGACTATTGTGTGTGGGTATCTGTAAAGACACTGAAAATCATGGACAGCAGTAACAGAGCTGGTAAACTGGACCTTCTAGTTGAAGTCAAAATAGTGAAAGGGGTAAGATGAGCAATAAGCTGGGTATTGTTTGGTAGACTTGAAAGAGGCTTGGGAGGAAGCACAACTATTGAAGACATACATGATTGTGACTCTTGTGAGTGGGGGCTGAGTTGAGTGGAAGGTAGACTGTTTGGAAGGTCTTGGCCAATATCTGGGGTGTTGACTATATTACATCAGTGATGGTGGGGCCCCTAAGAATCTGAGAAAGTGGAATAGGGGTATACGAGAATTCTATAGAGAATGATAACAGGTGTGTTGAATAGAGGCAGGGTATGATGGGAGTGGAATACAGCAACTGGTACCCACAAAAGTTAAGAGGACAGAAAAGAAGGGCCTAGAAGCAGCTCATGGATAGTGGTATCAACCAAACTTGCTATATCATTGGAAGGTCATCAAGAGAAACCATGTCTTTAAAAAAGAGACACAGTTTGGGCAAAGTATGTCTGGTGCATGGATGGATTAGTAAACTTTGGATGCCTACACAAGAGAGTAACTATCTTGCTTATAGCAAAAATGACCTGGTAGTCAAATTATCCAGAACAGCATCATGGTATAATATCCTAGAAGATGTAGATCAATTTTTAGCTGTGTAAGAAGCATTTAGTCTAACAAGTGCCTAAAAATTACATGACCAGAAATAGATCTTTGGTTTCTTTTGAAACAAGGTCTCAGTATGTATCTCAGGCTGGACCCAAACTAGCTTTGTAAGCCAGGCTAACTCAATTCTTTAAGTAGCCTAGTTTGTGTTCAATCTTATAATCCCTTTGCCTCAGCCTGCCAAATGCTGGGATTACGTGCCTGTCTGGGGAAAGGATTTTTAAATGCTAATAGGCAGTGCTACATTGGGTTTGATAAAAGAGAACTCCAAAGACAGTAAGTCAATAATAGCCATTTAAAAGGGGAACAGTTGTTAACAATTCTTGTAATTGAATGAGACAAAAAGTTCTGGTAAATATGAAGCAGGTGCTTGGCTTTGCTCTGTGTCTGTTCCTCAGCACTGGGAAAGAGCACACGTTCACATCGACAGCCTCATTCATCCTTAAAGTTCAAGGAAGTCTTGATTAGATCACATAGTGAAGCTAATACTCTAGAGAAATAAGATTTAAGTCATGTATCTAAACATATAAAATGAAGATGCTGACTTATTTGTTGTAATTTAATTGATGCTATTTTGTCTCAAGAACTATGTGTAAATTACCGGTATGCACATCTGTGTTTTGACATGTTGAGATAGCTGGAGAAACACAGAATTTATTTTATTCATTCATATCCACTCAATTTATTTATTTATTTTGTAGCACAGGGGCTGAAACCTGGGGCCTGTTTGCTAGGTAAGATATTTACCACTGAGCTACATCCCCAGGCCAGAATTTATTTTTTGAAGGTGGTTTTAGATATCATGTGGTCTAATCCTTTTACCCACCATTCAGGGCTACTGCAAAGCCAAAATTTCTAGAAATAACCAAATAACTTCTTGTTATAGTATCAAGATGACTTAGTTAGGACCTAGCCCCAGTGTCCTCTGAGACTGGTGGAGAATAACCATTCTCTTGGATTACTTTTAGCATAATTATTTGTTGAGGTCAATGAGATGTGACATTGTCACTGCTGTTAGTCTTACTTTAAAGTTGACGTTTGTTCCTAAGTGGGCTTACCCTGTTTCTTGACAACAGCTGAGCTAATCTCAAATGGTTGAATTGCTTTGCATGGATTACATATATAGTAAGCTTCTAGATGGTCGTATTGCTCTCATTTGGGAAAAGCACACACAGACAAATTACTACACCTGCATCATAACTTTGGAGGAGGACAGTGAAGTACCATTTGCTGCTGTCTTTATAAGATAGCCCTCATGTTGTCTATGATTCATGTTCATAATGCCCCAAGGTCCAAGTCCAGAATATGAAAAATACCCTCAACCTGAAGGGATACGAATTTAAATTATCTACTTATTACCCAACTGAATCATAGCAACAAAGGAAGTAAAACTTTGAGACCACGAGGAGTCCTATTATCTAAGAAGCTCAAGTCATGAACTTCCAGATTTGCTCCCTGGTTATTTTTTTACATGTGGGAGATATACTTTTCTCTCTTAAAAACTATTTTCATAATAGTTTATATAGACTTTAAATGATCAGTGCTGTATCTTATCCAGCATGTTGTATCTTCAGCACAGATGAGTACATGTAAGTTGTAGGTTTGGGAAGTTTGTTTGTTTGTTTACATTGTGTGAGTATGTGTATGAACAAGAACAACAAAGTCTTAAAAAAATCCTCCCTTCTTCCTCCCCTCTCTCTTCCTCTCTGTCCCTCCCTCCCTCCCTTATTCCTTTCATTCCTCCCCACCCACTCTGTGCTCTGTGTGTATGTGTTTGTTGCTTGTGCTTGAACTCAGGGCCTCCCATTCTAGCCAAGCATCCATGCCCCAAGCACCTACTGGCATTTCTAACTAACCAAGCTGAAGAGGTTGGATTCACAGAGAAAACATTACTGGTTAGTCTGCTGTTTAATTAGTGGCTTAGATCAAGATTTCATGATAGGGATAATCTCATTAGAGTGTCCTAGACTTTAGTTTGGACAAAGTATCCCTAGGCAGGGTTGAGAGCCTTCCTTCCTTGATTACCTGGCATCTGTCCACAGAAATGGAATGGCTGGTATCCACTTCAGAGGAAAGGGATTCTAGAAATGTGCATGTTTTGAAAAAGTGCATAAAACAAAGACCAATCGTGGCACTGCATGATTAAAGCCAGTTTTGCAATGAGCCAAATGTCGAGAAAGAATGGGGTGAGGTGTCTTGGGGTTTCTCTTATACTCTGGGTCTAGTCTGGCTATGTTTTCTGTGTGTTCAACATTGGTTTGTTTGCTAAAAACTGGTCCCCAGTGTGGTACTACTGAGGTAGTGGAGAACTGAAGAAGTGGCAGGAAGGATGTCTAGGTAAAGGGCACTAGTATGGGGGGATTAGAGCTGGTCAGGATGAAGGGGCAGGTTAATTTCCACAAGAATGGGATGTGAAGACCCCTTCCTTGACCAACTTTCCTAGAAGCACTTCTCCCTACTTCCTGCATGTCTAGCCATCATGTGATGTTACCCATCAGGTTTTGCTGTAGCCATCTGACCCTCTCAGAACCAAACAAATGTAGACCCGTACTTGTGGACCTCCACATTGAGAGCTGATTAGACCTCTTCATAAGTTTATTAGCTCCAGATGTGTGGGGTGGCACAGCACAATGTAAGCAACCCCAGAAGGAAACGATGACCCAACTTTATAGTTCACCCTCATGGATTCTCAGAGCTCATATGAAGTCAGACGTAGTAGAACAAAGGCGGATCTCTGCCTTCCTTCTATGAGAAAGGAGGCAGAGACAGGGGACTGAGTGGTGGACGCTCAGCCAGCCAGACTGGTGTGAGCAGTATTCAACACCACCAGCGTCAGAGGTTGTCCTCTGACCTCCACATGTGTGCGGGGGCATGCCTCTGTGCTCCTTGCTCTTTGTGTCTCTCTGTTTGATACACACACACACACACACACACACACACACACACACACACACACACACTCATATATATAATATTTTTCATTTTTTTCCTAGCTTAAAAGTCATATTCAAAGTTTTGTGTGGAGAAGTTCATTATTAAATTCTGATTAGATAAAACACTTCTTGGGTAAATTTTTTTTTCCCTTTCCCTTTTTAAAGCAGCTTGCCTTCGTTCCAGAAACAATAGATTTTTTTTTTGTTGTTGTTTTAAAAAGCTTGTTTTAAATTTTTTTTTTGTTTTTCATTTTAAAAATCTTGTTTCCCACAAAAATTTTCTCTTCCATTCCATTAATTTATTTAGTTTTGTGCTTTGGATCCTATCACACAAATTGACAGCTATACCCTTCAAATAACTTAGAAAAAATGGTTTTGTTATTTAGTTGAAACAATATCACAGCGGTTTGATTTAAAAGGAGGTCAGAAATCAATGTAGCTTACTCACATTTGATATTAAGGTTTTAAAACTCAATGTTCTTTGTGTACTTGCTTTTAATATAATTGTAAGTTTTAGATGTTTGAAGAGCTCCTTAAAAAAAAAAAAACTAAATTTTCTGTTGGCTTTTGGATGTTTGCCTAGAAATATCTCATTATTAGAAAGCACTCTTTCTCCTTTTATAGGTTTTGATTAAAAGTAAATTACAGAGTAGGCTATTTAATATTTTTTTACCTTTGATTAACTACATGGATTTACTAAATAGATAAGTTAGGGTCAATTACTTTCTCTTTAAGAAAGTAATTGCTGTAGAAGAATTTTAAGTACCAACTCCCCAAGGCATTTCAAATGATTATTTTAATTGATTAACTAAGGTATAACTTACAGTTGACCACAAGTGTTTTTCTGTGTCTAATACATTTAGTGATATTCTGTCCCTTGCGTTGTGTGTGTCCCACGTAGCATTTTTCAGGAGTCTGAAACACCGGAAATGAGTAGCTTGTCTTATTAGTTTGTGGTGGGGCAGCTCTGCTGGACTAACCATATTCTAATGAGGTCAAGTTTTGGAATCTGTCCCTAGACAGGCCAATTAATTTAAATTTTCTCTGGCCCGTACCACAATTAGACTGTACTGTTTATTGCTTGATACCTGAAAATATATAGGAACAAATATTTTGGGCACAACTCTGAAGTTAATATCAAAACAACTGGTAAGTTGATGGCTGTGGAGACCTAGAATTTGAAGGAGGGCAGAGTTTCCAGGTTGTCACTGCTTGCCTGAGGGTCATCAGAAGGCTCCCTTTAATTGTCTCAGCATGTTTTGAAAACGGGTAAAAAAAAATCCAAGTCAAGAGACAGGTATGGTGAATGCATACTCTGCCATAGTGTAGGCATTCATTGATTTCTGATTTTTCTGGAGAGTTAGAGTCTCATGAAAGTTGTTCTCACTAACTCTCCTCTCAAATTCTCTGGATAATTCATGGAGCAGATGATAGGGTCTTACATCCTCTGAGACTCCCAGGGAATGTCTGGTGTGATTTTATCACCACGCAAGTGAAGAGTGTGGAATTGAGCTACTTTCACCAGCTGCTCTCTGGCTGTCATGTTCCTGGGTGGGAGGGCGGCTGCCCACCATACCAGATCCTCAGCTCAGCCCTTGCTTTACTTTCTACTGAAACTGAGCTCCAGTTGAATGTTATAGTGAACAAGGTGGCATGGTGATCCACGTTACGTTCAAACCGTAAAACTTAGGCATGGTCACTCTGCTATCAGAATTTACTTGTTATTGTTTTAAATGTTCTTCCCCTCCCTCTGCCGTGTGTGTGTGTGTGTGTGTGTGTGTGTGTGTGTGTGTGTGTGTTTGTCAGATCCCCTAGAACTGGAACTGGAACTGGAACTGGAACTGGAACTGGAACTGTAGTTACAGACAGTTGTGAGCTACAGTGCGGGTGCTGGGAATTGAAGCTAAGTCTTTAGGAGGAGCAGCCAATGCTCTTAACCACTGTGCCATCTCTCCAGCGACTATCCCTGGATTTTTAATGGGAATTTTAAAAGCAAACTACAGTTGAAAACCAAAACACCAGTATGCCTAGAACAAGATACCCCTAAAGATAATAAGCACAGCTGTTTTTGAGGAACAGCATAAGAACTTCTTTCTTCTTTGTCTCCATCCCTTCCCTTCCCCTCCCTTTCTCTCTCCACTCCCCTCCCCTCTTCTCCCCCTTCTTCTTCTGTGATTAGAATTAAATATAGGAACCCGGTGTGGTGGCGCACGCTTTTAATCCCAGCACTCAGGAGGCAGAGGCAGGCAGATTTCTGAGTTCAAGTCCGACCTGGTCTACAAAGTGAGTCCCAGGACAGCCAGGGCTACACAGAGAAACCCTGTCTCAAAACAACAACAACAACAACAAAGCATTAAACATAGGACCTCAAAAGTGCTACATCAACACTACCACCCAAACACACTGAAAGCCAAGTAGTAAGAATTCTTGATTACCTTTGCCAGTGTGCTAAGTGTTGTCAATGTATTCAAAAGGATGCCTGTCTGTCTCCATGTTTAGGAGTTTTGCACAATTAAGAAAATCTCTTTAACAGAAATAGGGGATCATGTGTAGATGCAGCTGATTCATAGTTATCATGTTTTTAGTCTTCTTGTTAGAAGATCCCACTTCTGGAAACTGTCTTAAATAATATTTAGCTATCTTTTCATTATCGTGCTTTGATGATTATACTTAGACCAGCAGCTTGAATAGAGACGCCTCAGAAAATTCTAGAAAACTCAGTCCTTGTTCCAGTTAAACTGTTTCACAGAAAACTCAGGAGCCTCTTGCTAAAAGGTAAAATGGAAGAATGATACCGAGAAGGAAGCTATCTAACAGACTCCAAGCCCACAGCTATAACTTTCTGTTGCTAGTGTCAGCGATCTCAACCTCAGCCAGCATTAGAGTTGTCCAGGAGTCAAGTTGATGTTCAGGAGAGGCTGTCAAAAGAGGCTCAGAGGATGTCACAGGGCTCAGATTTGTCCCATCTTCAATTCTGTCTGTTCTTTTCAATATGTTTTGCCTTGTGTTAGTAAGGTGACTGCCACACCTTCAGCCAGCATCTTTCTGGTTGCCAGACAAGTGGAAGAGAGGCTCCTGGGAGACAGTGTCACTGGAATCACCTGTCCCTAATTGGGTGTTGTGCCATTGAGATGCCTAATGTAGTTAGTGCTCTAGGTAGTTTCAAAGAGCAGCATTTTCAACACAAAGAGTAGATGTTCACAAAAACAGGAGGCAGTGGCTCCCTCCACCTTAAAAAGCAGTAGTTTTACTTTTGTTGTACAAAGCTACAGTTTTAGGGATGAAGTAACTCTGACTGGATTTGATTGATTGATTGATTGTGTTTCTGAAACCAATAACAAAAGGATTTTGTCTTCCTTCTTTTCTCCCCTTTCCTTCCTTCCTTCCTTCCTTCCTTCCTTCCTTCCTTCCTTCCTTCCTTCCTTCCTTCCTTCCTGCCTGCCTGCCTGCCTGCCTGCCTGCCTGCCTGCCTGCCTGCCTGCCTGCCTGCCTGTAATGGCTTTTGATGGCTTTTGATGCCACTTGGAAAAGACATCTCTCTTTTAGGATGTTTTGTAGGTTTTGTAGGTCTGTGTTTAACTTTCTGTCTTTTCTAGTCAGTGCCTCTCAGAACACAGGAGATCTGAGCTGGTACCTGCAGAGCAACACAGTATTTTTTTTTTAATAAGTCCTATATAAACATTAACACTCTTTGATTCACAAACTGAGCTTATATTAATTTCTTGTAACAAGCGACAGTCTGATATTTTTCTAAGATGAGAATTAAGATCAAACCACTAGATTGAAGTCTCAGAGTTTTATCTGAAAAGCTGTTTATTCAAAATTCCCTTGCTAAAACCCTGTCTTAATACAAGTGGCTAAATTTCTTGCAGAGAAGTGGTATGTATATGGCCCCTGGGAACCTCTCTGTGTCACTTCTAGCCCTCCTTTCTTAGATCATGGAAATGCCCATCACATTAACTCATCATCGCTTTACCTCACTGTGAGCAAATACACTGCAGAAGCAGTTTAAAGAGGGAAGGGTCCACTTGGGTTCCTGGTGTCAGGGTTATCTCTGTTAAGTGATGAGGAAGGCACAGTGGCAGAGCTGCCCCATCCCTGGCAGGAAGATCATATGGTAATGGCTCATTACATGCTTGACCCATGAGACCAACAGCATAAGAGGAAGAATCAGGGGTAATACACCCTCAATGAACAGTGTCACCATGTTCCAAAGGGTCCATAACCTTCTAAAATGCCATTAACTGACCACTAAGTTTTTAAACACAAGTGTCTCTGGGGGCATGCTTCAACCCAATCCTAACACCCAGGCTTCCCAAACCTTTGAGATTGTTAAGTACCTTATTGCATTTTCTTGTCAATTTTACCAAGAAACACCGCGAACGGAGCAGGCACACAAATTGAGCACCCTCACCTAATAAGCTGTGTACTTTTGACTGTTACTGATTTGTCTACACTGAAAAAAGGAAAAGAACTTGGTGTTGTGATTTGAATATTTCAGCCTGGCCGAGCCTTCCTGGGGCTGGAATGAAGAGGTCTCAGGTAGGGGAGTGGATGCTTATGCTTGCATGAAGCTAAATCTGATTTTGAATTTGCTCTTTAATGAGATGCTGGCCTAGCTCATTACATTAAAAATATTTAATTACTTATTATATTTTTTTGGTCTTGTTTCCAAAAAGTTTGTGAGCCAGAGCATTTAAACTAAAGAACAAACAATAGATTTTTTTGTTGTTGTTTTGTTTTTTTGTTTTTCGAAATAGGGTTTCTCTGTGTAGCCCTGGCTGTCCTGGAACTCACTTTGTAGACCAGGCTGGCCTCGAACTCAGAAATCCGCCTGCCTCTGCCTCCCGAGTGCTGGGATTAAAGGCGTGCGCCACCACGCCCAGCCAAACAATAGGTTTTTAAAGTGGGTTTATTGGGATGGGGAGAAAGGGCTCTCTATGCATGTGTAAGGAACCCACCAGAAAAACTAGGTGGGCATGGTGATGCGGGCTTGTACTCCCCGTGCCCAGGGGACAGACAGACAGATCCCCGTGGTTTGAGAGGCAGCTAGCCTAGCCTAGTCTGTGAGCTCTAGGCCACCCACTGTGAGAGACTCTGTTCTAAAACCAGCTTGGATGACTCCTGAGGACCAACAATGATGGCCAACCTCTAACCTCCACCTGTACCTACAACCACATGCAAGATTATTTATGGTCCACCCCATGTTTTTAAGATGATTCATTTTGAAAAGTGTTTCTGTTAGTATACATTAATTATACATGAAATCATCATTATTGCTACATTTTCATTATTGTATGTAGTGAATTTTAATTATAAGATAATTTTTATGTGTGGCCTATTACCTAAAATATTCCTTTTGGAAAACAGTACCGCTGCCCCCACCCCCCACCCC
Source organism: Mus pahari (assembly GCF_900095145.1). Taxonomy (NCBI): domain Eukaryota; kingdom Metazoa; phylum Chordata; class Mammalia; order Rodentia; family Muridae; genus Mus; species Mus pahari. The sequence continues at coordinate 5,136,766 of NC_034592.1, read as the reverse complement.
CAATTTGTTCTAAATAAATACGAAGCAGGGAGCTATTTGAGCTGTGTTGACCCTTGAATACCGAGAGTGCTCCAGGAAATGGTATTTCCTAACACCACTCTATAGTTACCATGCTCTGTAGTGGGTCCAGGGCTTTCAGAAGCATTGTTCTGATGCTGTAGTTACATTTGCCTTTTAAGCTTAAGTGCTAGGTGGGGCGGATCAACACCATTGATTTCACAACATTTTTCGTGATTTCACAACCGTGATGCGGAGCCTTGTGGTTGATTTGATGTGGGGCAGGAGAATCGGAGCGCGATTGGATTTGCTGGAATGAGACTTTTATCTTGCCCAGACCGCCTCTTTGGCTGGGGCTCTCAGGCCAGCAGACCTGGCGTGCCTGTCCTCTCTGCCGCAGCCCCTGCTCTTTGTGTGGCTGGTATCCATTTCCACGGATATGGTTTGTTACCTCTATTTGCACTATAACTAGAAATTTGATAAGGTTATGTGCCTGTCAGATGATTTAGATGTCATCGGGTGCAGATGAAGAAAAGCAGTTTTGACAAGTCAGACATTTGTGCCAAGAAAGGGGATGAGGATGACCTGCTGGGAGAAGGGAGGACCAGCTCTTACAGCCTCACTTTCTCTTTTAACTTTAGGTCACTACTTTAACCTCTTTAATTTGTCCCTTCTTAAGTGGAAGTGACATGGTGACTTCTGGCTTCTATCTAAAGGGCACTGAAATGGAGTCCTGCCTTGGAGGGAGATGCTGGCATTTAGGGAGATCTGACTTTGAGTATTCTGATAAAAACATCTGGACCTGGGAACTTTATCTTTGGCTGAAGCTGAGATTAAGGTCTTAGGATATGGGGATTATTAATGCCACTGTCTGTTCGCACATGTGTGCCATGGAGAGCCTGCATTTTCTTATAAGCCAGCCTCCTTTATTTTAGGGAGAGGAACAAGTAAGATGCTCTGTAGCATAGGCTCACTCGCTCTCCTGTTTTGCAGTCAGGGCAGGGACTTCCAAGTGGTGACTTGGGGGTGAGTTCTAACTACTGGTTTGTCATGTCCACAGGACAAAGAGCTGTAGAGCCTTGGATTCATTAGATCTAACTTTCCTAGGGCCCCTGTGCCCTTAACTGATTAAGTACCATTTCTGAGTATTCTTAATATCTAAACCCTACTACAGAGCACACCGAATATATTGATTTGTTTTGGTAGCTATATCAGGAGAAAATCCCCCATTCTGCAAGTTGTGTGTTAGATGGCAGTGACCCCACTGGAGGTTGGCACATCCTCCAGGTGCTGCTGGAGTGTATTGAAAGTACCTCTAGCATTCCACAACATGGTTTTGTGAAGTTACATGACAAAGGTAGGTTTTCAAGCATAACTTATCTGTCTTGATAGGGTTTCATTCTAGCCTGAAAGCATAATTCAAAGAAATAGCAAATTTACATTCTGGGTAGCTTTGTTTGAGTTTATTTAAAGGACTGAAACACACACAATTCTCATAATAGCTCTTGCTACTGATGTGTTGATGGTGCTGACAAAGAGAAAACTCAGAGCAGATGGTTTCCAAACAGTGGGACCACCTGGCTTGTTGGCAATGACAACATATTCCTGTTTCTCAAATAGCTGTATCCTCACTTATGTGGAAATGTCTGAGGTGGCGTGCCCACGAGCTCAGGCAGTGTGGTATTCCAAAGTCAGGATTATTCGGTGAAGTAAAAACACCCATGCCACCGGGCAGTGGTGGTGCACGCCTTTAATCCCAGCACTTGGAGGCAGAGGCAGGTGGATTTCTTAGTTCCAGGCTAGCCTGGTCTACAGAGTGAGTTCCAGGACAGCCAAGTGATATACAGAGAAACCCTGTCTCCAAAACCCCCTGACAAAAATAAAAATAAAATAAAACACCCATGCCACCCTCAGACTGACCCTCCTCCCATTTAGAAGACTCTTAAGGGCCTCATTTTTTTTCTTTCACTTTGTACTATATAACCTGGTTCTTTATTTCCACATTATAAGGCAAGAGAGAGAGAGAGAGAGAGAGAGAGAGAGAGAGAGAGAGAGAGAGAGAGAGAGAGAGAGAGAGAGAGAGAAACAACAACAACACACACACACACAAAGTACTGATTTTTGAGATGCTTATGACAGAGGGAAAATAAAGCGTTTAAGTCCTTCTGGAAGATTTCCATAGTCGTGCAGTCACTTAGCCCCTCGCCATCACCTACCTAGATGGGGCATCTCTGAAGGAGACAGGAGAATCTGTAGGTGAGAAAAGTTAGCAATCAATCCACAGACTGGTGTGGTAGCTCTTCTCATAAAATTAACTATCAAGCTTGGAATTTGCTCCAGTTATTTGGTATCTAATTGCTCCCTGTTGATGCTGAATGAACTTGCAAGTCTGCAGTCATTTCAGAGTTTTGTTTTGAGATTGGCATGGTGGTTACTTATTTGATGCATACCCATTGGGCATCTATTAGATAATCATTAAAGAGTCAACACTGGCTAGTGACTACAGCACATAGGAAGATCACTTACTGTTTATACTGTTTTTCAAATATTTTAAAGTCTTTTAAAAGAACTAACACTAGAGGTCATTTTGTTGAAAGCTTTTGAAAAGAAATATTGGTGCATTTTCATTAAAACTTTATTTTCCTTTAAGTGACACTCCAACGTCTACGACATCTTCAAAATGACATCTTGAAGATGATGGGATGGGTCAGCAAAGACCTTGGGGACAGCAGGTCTCAGTTGGGATCTGTGTTTCTACTTCTTTGCTGGCAGTACTTGCTTTGGATGGTAGCCAGTAAATCTCAGTTTCTATATTAGGATTTTGGGTAGCATGTGACACAAAATTCTATCCTAATTACCTCAAAAGAAAAGAAAAGAATAACATGAAGGAAATGAATCACAAGGTCTAAGCAGCAATGTGCTTTCTAAGCTTTCTGCAGTATGGAGGATAGAAGGCCATCAACACAGAACTGGAACTGCATCTAGCCTGGTGGGTTCTGGCAGTGGCAGGCATTGCTATAGATGCTTACAGATATTAATTTCTTAGGGTTCTAGCTGCCAGAGTGAGAGACTCCCTCTGTGCTGTGAATTTTAATTGTTAGGTCTTCCAATTGGTGACTTGGACTAGATTAGCATAAGTGATGGTCTTTGCATCAGTCCATGGTTAGGGAAGTAGGCCACGACAAAAATGGTGATTCCTAAGGCACTCTGGGTAGATGGAGTGAAGGCATAGGAGATAGGTTTTAGGTGGACCCCGAATAGGTCTTCATGTATTTCTCATGTATAAAAAAATGACAAAAGAGGACTTTTATAGAGTGATGATGATTTTTTTTTTTTTTTGTTAAAGATTAAGCAAGATAGCCGGGCATAGTGGCACACACCTTTAATCCCAGCACTCAGGAGGCAGAGGCAAGTGGATTTCTGAGTTTGAGGCCAGCCTGGTCTACAAAGTGAGTTCCAGGACAGCCAGAGCTATACAGAGAAACCCTGTCTCAAAAAACCAAAAAAAAAAAAAAGATTAAGCAAGATAGCCAAGTTTCTAGAACAATGGCTACTACCTTCAAGTCCTTAAATGGCAGCAGTCACTACAGCACAGCCTTTACCATTATCTATCAAGCCAAGAGACCACAATTCTTCAGCATTTCAAGTACACTTAATAATTTCTTTCACATGGAATGACTGAATGAGTATGATATTTCTAGTTTAACTTAGAACTTTTAAATTACCTGTCAGATTTTCTAAATTTATATTGTGAGCAAATTTTGATTTTAAGAAATTAGTCTTAAATCTTTTTCCATTAAAATGGCCTCAGAGATCCATCTGTGTGGTTAAAACTGCCAACATAGCAGTCTTCTAGCACTATTAATGTGCCCTGTGCATAAGAAGAATAATTCTCTTAAAATAAGTTTACTTTGCATTAGTCATCATTTGCACTCTTAGGGGCTTGCTAACCCCCTTACTTGGAAACGCAGGAGCATGTTTTCCTGTTGATGAATGGTTTGTGTTTGCCTGATGGAGCATGCAGGTGTAGGAGGGCTGTTGGGAACGATGTTAATGGCATTTTCAATCTGTTAGGAGTAAGAGAGAGGATGGACCCTTTCATCAGCTGTGATCCTCAGGGCTAAGCACAGACACTTTCCTTATGAGCTTGTGTTATTTTCACTATTTGTATACTTTTGCTTGGTTCCTTGCTTACTTTGCTCTCTTTCTTCATCACAGTTGGAATATGGCTTGTGTTTTAACTTACTAACTTCCAGATTAGCAATTTCCTAACTGGAAACTATTCATTTCCTGCCTTTATAGCTCAGAATAGATAGATAGATAGATACTTAAGAACGTTTCCTGTTACGGTTTCTTATTCTGTCCTTCATTTAGCCATATATAGTAAACTTACAGTTCAAATGATTTTAGTACTATTCTATGCTGTGTGTGTGATAAACTCTTGGTATTCAGAAGTCATAATCATGTAGCTGTCTAGGGGAAAGTGGCTGTTTAAATAGTTAAGACTTGTGTCTAGAAGTCAAAACTCCAATGTTGCCTAAATTATTAGATTCTACGTATTAAGTTCTTGGTGAAAATATGGATTATGTCTATTTAGGCCTGGTTCCCTTCAACAGTGTTAGTGTGTGTGTTTCCTCATTTATTTGCTTTGACACACCAGTTTCACTAATGCTGTTCTTTGGGCATTGGTACCCCACACCTGCTCGGCACTAATTGGCCATGTGACTATTGGCCTTTAGCAGTGACACAGCAGAGTGATGTTTGTGGTGAAGTGTGGGCTGGGTTACACTCGACTCTGAGTGAGTCTCCTTGTCAGTTTGTGACACCACCAGATCTATTATGGGCAATGAAGGAGTTGAATTTTACGCAGGGCGGCTTGTCTGCCTTGTTCTCGTCCCCTAAGAACTGCTCACTGGGTTTCAAACCCATCCCTACCTGTGTGCAGAACATTGTTATACCTCATCTGTGTTCAGTTTAACATTTTCCAATTCAGCATTTTAAAAATTCTCAAGTAAATTGGGAAATAATGTCATTGAAGTTGCCAGAATGATGGAATTTCTGCCCTTTGCTAGCTCCATAGCATCAAGCCTCCCTCTTCTATACAATGGGCCAAAATGCATTCTTGCCAGTGCTTACCTGAGACGATATGTAAAGAACATTAAACTATTTATTTCTATTTTGAAGAAAAGAGGAAGAGGATGTAAAGAGTTAGCTGCCAGTGGCACAGTACCCACAAATGGTGGTGTAGGTCACCGGATGTTTAATCACTGGGATGTTTACACACTACCTGCTGACAAACCTGTCTAATCTGCCCTCCTATAGTATGAAAAGTGACCAGTACAGAGCCTGGAATATAGCAGAAATCACTAGATGCACCATCTCATTTAACTTATACTCAAAGGTACCATCAGTATTTTATTGCAATCGCCCTTGTTTTGTTCTTGAGGAAGCAGTCTCAGAGAGGTTAAGTATCCTGCCTGAGGTCACACAGCTGAGAGCAGCTGAAGCACACAATGAGTTTGCCCATGGCTGAGTCTCTCCTGTCAAGTGCTCACACGTAGTCCAATATCTTGCATATGATCATTATAGAGCTGGTGACGAAATTAATTAAAATATTGTATGTATTTACATATTATATATTTAGGTTACTTGTTTTGTAATAAAATATAGGCTTATCTTTTGTAAAACGAGACTCCTGAGTCTGATAAAGTTGGATGTCAGTACATGGAGACCTGAAAAATCTGCAAACATCTCCAAGTGTCTCTATGATGTTATAAAAGGTTAATTTGAAGCTGAGAATTCATGGAAATTGCTTCTAATGAATTGTGATTATGTTTAGAAAAGGTAATTATAACTTTAATTTTATTTAATTAGTCATACATTTACAAATTATAGGATTAATTTATAAAAAGCAAATTTACCTTTGAACTCAATTCTTTGACTCAGTATTTGTTAAAATTAACTTCACCTTTAATCAGATTTTCCTTTGTAGTGCTTAATTCCCATAGAGCATTGTAGGTAAGCCAGTGTTTTGCATTTTAGGCTTTAAAAACACAAGACCAGGACCAAATAATAATCAATCGTGAAGTATTTCTTAAGCCTCTAATGTATGCACAGCATCAATAGAAAAAGCATATGGTCCACATCCACACATCCACCAGCATCTTAGAGTCTACTGAAGTGCACAAGTCAGTACCTAGCTGATGACACTTTGCAAATCAAACTCAGAGTTGTGCATGCAGTTTTATGACACTACATCCCTTGCAACCCTCCCTTGAACAGAATGTGATACGTTTATGTTGTCTGGGAAGGTGGTGGGATTGGCCATTGATCTCATTGTATCCGAAATGAGATCACAAGCAGAGAAACATGAATCAGTAGTAAATATGCCCATAGGCTTTCGACTTCTATTAAGCATATTCCGACAAGCTGCTTTAAGACTAAACTGCCTTCCCCTTCTGCTTGCCCTTCTGCCCTGATCCATTGTGATACACTCCTGGGTCCTCTTGAACGTCTGCTCCCCCTCATTAGCTCATGTTTGGAATAGGCTTTATAGAACACCGTTTCGTGCTCTTGATTTTTTTCCTCCTGCCTTTAAACCTTGAGTTTCTGCTGTCAAACATTTCCATTAAGATGAAGTAACTTAGAATGGCTGACTTAACTTTCTGTACCTGGAGGTTCACTAGCTAGGTCATGTCTTTTGCTAGTGAGTGAATCCACATTCATCAATCTTTATTATTCTGTGCCTGATTTTTATGTCGTGCCTATGTATAAAGTGTATGTACCTGTGCATTTTAAGTCTATGTACACAAACATGCACATATGTGACCATGAATACACATGTGTATGCATATATATATCCATATATCTATATAGATAAACACTCAGAATGGCAACATATGGACAAACATAGAATATCAATATTGAATAGAATTCTATATTTGAAATAACATTTTAAGTTACCTTGCAAAAAATTACTAAAAACTCAAATGGCCTGTTGTGTGAATTTTTTACATTTGATATTAGAATTTCAGTGTGTGTGTGTGTGTGTGTGTGTGTGTGCGTGTGCGCGCATGCATGCACGCCCATGTGTGTTCACATGTGGGGACATGCCTATAGTTCTAGTACTTAAAGAGGCTGAGAAAGAAGATCATGCGCTCACAGGCTAGCTTGTGCTGTATAGTAAGATACTGTCTGAAAAAAAGTGCAATTTTTTCAACGTGTCTTTATTTAGTGTTAAATGGATAAGACTGTGAGAAAACAAGACTGCATGACCAGCCCCCCTCTGCCCCCACCTCCCACCAGGGTCAGCACATATTCTTTCTGACCTCAGACTTCCATTTTTGCCATGGCCTTTTTTATCTCCTTGCCCTTCCTGTCCCACTTAACAAGATTGCACAGCTGCCTGGTAGCTTTCCAGGAAGGCAAGATCCTGAGGCTGGACCCAGAACTCTGCCTCCTCCTGTGGGCTCAGGGCTGCTTGCTGGTGGAGGACCAGTGCTGTGGAGGTCCCCACACTAACTGCCCTGCCTGTGCCCTTGCTTCCCTCTTGTTCCTCTCCAGAGAGAGGCTGTTTGAATATAAGTCTATTGTGATGCATCTCTGATGCTCTTCCATGGGCATCCTGTCTCAAGAGCAAGAAGGGCCAGCATCCTTAGGACGTGCGTGCAGCGCCATCCCGCACCCTCTTGTTCCTCTGCTCTCCTTACTTCCGTCCTTATTGCCAAGCAGCCTGCTGTCTGTAAAGGCAACTCCTCTTGCTCCCAACCCCTGCAGGACTTACTGAAAAGGCAGCTGCTGTCCAAAGTCTCCTCTGGCCGCTGCATGAGTATGAGGCCAGCGTTTCTGACACTGCCTGTGCCACTGTCTTGCATCTCTTCCTTTGGGATTCTTCGCTCCATACCACACCTGAAACAACTCTTGACTGAGTGAATGACTAAATAAGGAAACTCTCAAGGGGGGGGGGCTGAGAATGCCACTCGGTGAAACACTGTTTTTGAGAAACAGTTGAGAAGGCAAAGACCTGACATTACAAGTTTTATAGCCAACGCTGAGCACAAGGGGAGAAAAGTCTTTTTCTTCTTTTTTCTTTTCTTGTTTTGCTGGGGCAAGGGCAGCTTATATGAGTCTTAATAAGTACTAGACTCAATGTGTCAAGTAAGATAACTCCTAATCACACTGTGGTAGCAGTTATTCAGCTGAGGGTCCTGGCTTTCGTCCCTCCTCGTGTCCCTCTGGCAGATGCTGGCCCATGCAGAGCCATTTTGTTTCCCGTTTGTGAGACAGCCCGCACTCTGTTCTCTAGGTTTAATGCTTGGCTTTCCTGTCTTTCAGAAGCATTTGCTGAGCCACTCTCATGAGCCACTGCAGGTGCTCTGGTAGCTGGGTAGGATGTAAGTGGGTGGGAGTGTGGAAAAGACTCAGCTGACTAATGGTTCCTTGGCTCCCGGGATATAGTAAACAAATACTGGGTGGTCGGTGCTTGAGTGGGTGTTGAGAGCGTACCACACCATTAGAAAGGAAGAAATAGCTTCGAAAACACTGAGAACCATTTACAGAGTAGATTGCACACTTTCCAAACAAGTCACTTGAGTAGGCAGGCCCAAACCAAACTATTCGTAGGTGTCTTGTGAACGCCTTGAGGACTGCTGGATGCTAATCAGTTCCAAACTTACAATTCCAGTTTTCAGTATATTTTCATGTGGTCTTTTCATGCTTCCATTATTCTCCTACTGTGCTCACTACCAGCTAATCTGACCAGCTTATTTTGGACAGAGACTGTGCCTTGGGCCTGTGTGTCTTCAGACGTGTGCCGGATACCTTCACAGATGCTGGGGGAGTGGGGTTAGAAGGCCAAGCTCAGTCAGCGTTTTCTCTGTAATAAAAATATGACCATTTATTGGATCATTTATTTATGGCAATAGCTAAAGTAAAGAGTTTAAGGCTTTTAGGAATTTAGGGAGGATATTAAGGAAAGCACGGAGAGAAAATGAGATATTCCTAAGCTGAAATTGATGAATTTCCAAAATTTTTCTATTTGTTTTTAATCAAGGTTTTAATTTTTTTTCCTTTAAAGCTCATCTGGCCAAAGAAAATCTTCCAGTAGCCTCAAGGGTAACCATATTTGACAGAACTAAGTTTATAAATATGGGTGTCACTCAGTGAAAAACTATCATATATCCTATTAAGAGAACCTTCAACCCTATTCAGGATCCACATTTGCAACAAGTCCATATATTTATCTGCTGCTATGATAGTTTAACTATTACCTTGAGGATTTTAGTTTTGAAAGCAAAGTGGGGTCTGAACTAGGAGCATGTGTTTTCAGGGTTCTTAAAAACAAGAACATAGTAATGTGAACATCCAGTCATTAACAAAACAAGTATTTAGCTGATGTTCTATATGGTCACTGTATGATTAACAGGAGACAGACTTTGTAAGATTTATCTGTGGCTGTTTCAGCCGCCAGGACACTGTAATATTAACCTTGTTAAAAGGAAGTCTATTGCTCTAATTTACTTGAACCCAGGGTTTGGCCTTGCTAGGTAGGCTACATCCTAGTCTCTTCCTGACACCAGATGATCTGGAAATCTTGGTCCAGAAACCTTACTTTCTGAATGCTTGGATTATAGAGTCGTGCCTGCACACTATATACCTCTGCACACAGTGTACCAAGGGTCAGTGTGAGAAGCTTTCTAATCCCAAGGTGTGGCCTACTTTATAAACATTTTTATAAGCATTTATCTACTAGACATCTGTCAGCGCAGCACAGTGTAATCGTACCCATATGCTTTGCTGTATGGTGTAGATGCCATACAGGCAGGGCTGGTCGGTTCATGTCCCTCCTCCCCAGCGCAGCCCAGGCTCCAAGGGTTGCATTTTCACTGACAAGATGGGCTTATACCACATGTATACTACTCACATATAATATCGAACAAACACACACAGATCAACTTTCCTCTCTCTTGTCAGGTCAAGTACAAAAGAGATTTTGAAGAAAGCAAAGGCAGGGGCTTCAGCATTGTCACAGACACCCCTGAGCTGCAGCGACTGAAGAGGACCCAGGAGCAGATCAGTAACGTAGGTGCCCTTTTACGACATTTACTGATGGAGAGGTGGCCCTGGAGTGTGTCTCTGGGTAGGAATGTGAGACTGAATGTGTGTGAGGCGTAGCTGTCGCTGAGTGGGTCCAGACTCCTCATAATGCATGCCAGCGTCACCTGTCAAATCCCAGGCCTCCGATCTCGTCATTTATCTACAGCCTAGCGCCTATAACAGTATCATCTTCATATATTTTGAATATCTCCCAGCTTTCATATTTGGACAAGATTAGATGTTTGTAATGAAAATTCTGACAGTTTTTCTCCATGTAGAGAACTATATAACATTAACATATAGTTTGAGTATAGTAAAGAAAAAAAGTCTTTTCTAATTGTGTAATAGTTTGTATATCTGTTAATCATATGTTTATCTAATTTTAGAAATAAGCATTTATTTATGTAGCTATTTTCTACTTGAAAACTACATCGTTTTAGTAATATATTTTCTACAGTAGCCAAAATTGGAACTGGAAGAAGTCTGAGGTGCATTAGAATGTGAATCTAGGACTTGCTAAAGGTAGATAAACAGTTCATCCTTGATTTTTGTAATTCATATGTGTGATTATATGTCTTCTAATGTATTGCATTAAATATGTCAAAATGCATTTTTCTGCAAAGGAGTAGGCTTAATGTTAGATATACAGAATGGAAATTAAAAGCTGTGCATGGTATAGTACGGTATAGCAAACATGCAAAGCTACAACCACCATCATGAGAATGTGGATGTCACTGTCACAAGTATTACAAATACACACGCACACAACACACACACACACACACACACACACACACAGAGTCTACAGAAGTTATAAGTAATATAGCCCTAATTTCTAGGAAATGTTTATCATTAGCAGAGGGATTTGCATTTACTGATACTAGGTCATGGTCATAAGCTGCACACACATATATGTATATCTACACATTCACACACACAAACTCATCCTCACACACTATTTGTAGATAGAGTTTAGCATGTTATTTGTTAAAAATTCAGGAACAGAACTATTTGGTGTTTAAAATGTTATCTCAAGGCCAGGAAGAAGCCTCTCTTTTTAATCACATTCGCTATGATTTACCCGTTGTCCGGTCTTTATGTGAACATTCTCTATTAGCGTTTTTCCTTTTTAATTTTTTCTTCATTTAAAGAGACAGAGTTACTTTTAGGAGCTGATGATATCCACCCCGTCCCATGGTTTTTCTTACTGACTTTTTGGACTGCCAATAATGAATAATAAAGATAATTATCTTCATTCTCCCCATTCATTCTTCCCTGAAATCAAAAACCCTTCCTTTAAAAGTACAAAGCAGAGATGCATTTCAATGACATACAGTTCTGCTCAGAGTCTTAAAATGTTATGTCAACTTCAGTTCTCTCTCAAATGCTCAACTAGCATAGAAGTTTATTTCTCAAAGAACTAAGCAACTCTTCTCAAGACCATCCATGTGATGGATTACAAGAGGATTACAGTTCACTCAAAGGTAAGCCTTTTTTCATTTATGTTCAAATTAAGTCAGTGTTCATAAGTAACTAGAAAATGACTCACCTTCTCACGAAACTTTATCATTAGCAGGAGTATACTTTATATTCAATGCCAGAGGTCGTTTGCAGATCCATTCTTAACTATGCCAAACCCCTTACAACGCAGGTATGTATTAATCTATAACTGTCGTGTTTGTAGCAGCCTATACAAAACAACAATAAGATATAGCCTATGAGACAGACAATGGTCAGTTTTAAAAGCATCTAATTTAGACCACAACTAATCCACTCCCCCTTTGCTTTTTCTTGGTGTTAGGTACCATAAAAATTACAGTATTAGTTCATTTAGCAATGATGGGGCCTATCAATGCTTGGGTTACAGTAAAGAAAAGATTTCACAATATTTCTGTTAAACCTACTCCTGAAAAAGGGGAGCTGCAAAGTATTCTGAGATCTGATGAATTTATTACTCATTTATAAGACCAGGACCCCCATCTACACTTCTGTATTCTACAGTGTAGAATTTTCCCATTCTACACTGGGTTTTCCATATTACTCCAGGGTCTCTTGCCATGAGAAATCTGACTAGATGTGAAAAGTACCATGTTGCTTTTTCTTATTCTCTAGACCATTTTAATGTAAAGCCACTGAACAATACTAGGCAAAACCCATGGAGATAAGTTTTGAGTCTGACCTGCATTGCTTCTGTTCTGAGAGGAAGAAGTGAGCAAGGCTCTAAATTGGGAAGATCCTATACTCTTCCTACTAGAGATGGCTAGGTGGAGCTCACCCTGATGATTAGAAGAGATGAGATTTGTGAGTTGAGTCTTATGTTAGACCCCAGGTGATGGGGGGGGGGAACCCAAGTGATCATTACAGTCTATATTTTTCTTTTTGATCTGCTTTATAAAATATATTTCCAGTTCATTTTGCCTTTGGATATTTAGTGGCTCTTTCTAAGCTGCTGTTAATCCCTCTGGACTGAGGAAAGTATAAAGACATGAAGCTGTGAATTTAATAACTCCTAGGTGTTTGGGGTAATGTGTTATGGATGAGTGGGCATTTTTGATTGCTTGTGTCTGTGTCTGTCACTGTTATGAAAAATTTTCAGACACTCTCACATTCATTTGTCTAGGAATTGAAGTCATTTGGAAATAGCAGCTCAGTCTGCAAATGTTACAGGGTTGTGGATAAAACAGAACCTTAAATTTAAATTTTGTATAATAAAAGAGGTAAATGTGGGTTAGCCCTGCTTTCTTTATTTTGGTACCCATAATGACAGCACAGTGAACATGGGAAACCTTTTAAGGACTAGCACCTAAAGTGCTTCTTCTCCACTCCTCAGGATAGCTGCAGAAAGAGGTAAAGAGGTGGGTTTGGAATTCCCCTACCCATAGGAAAGAAGCAGAACTTAGCTTTTAAAATAAAGCTCTCATTTCCCCCCAGTGATGGGTGATGTTCTAGATGATGTCTTCATTGAATTTGAGACATTTGTATCCCAGGGAGTTTTACTGGTTGGGCTTAGAAAGGGTCTTTTATGGGAAGTTGGGATATTCAGCTGAAAAATTTAATAGTAGACAATGTTTACAAGTTGAGGTTTTGTTTCAAGTCTGTGTGCAGCAGCATATAGCTAGGGAAGTTTTTGGGAAGTGCTGTCGTAGGATTGCTGGGTTCTCTAGGTTTTCACAATTAAGTCAGTCCAGCCATACAAAGACTAGGAATATCATGCCCATGGGGAATATTAAAACATCGGTCTTGTTCATATACCTCTAGCTTATTACAGCTCTAGGTTCGGGTGGTTCCCACGCTCCAACCTCTGAACAGGGTGGGCGCTCAGGGTACCTGCAACAGGGTAGTTAGGCAGCATGCTCAGTATTGCAAGGACTCAGTGTGGCCTGCCAGAGATGACTGATGTCTTTCCCTGTGCCTGCTTAAGCACACCTAGGGGCTACACTTTCAATTAACTCACAGTGTGGGGATAGATTGGGAAACAAAATGGTAAAATCAAGCCCCAAGAGGTTTTTACAGCCTTTCTGGTTTAGATAAATACTGTTTGTTTTCTAATTCATCATAGGTGGAAGGAAAGTATCATGTGAAGAGAAAGAGGAAGAAAGCAATGAGAGAATGCCAGGCTTTCTGAGATGGATGGAAATGGTAAGTGAATCCCTATGAGACCTGCTCGAGTTTGTGCCTGTCCTTGCTGCACAGTTGTGTGTCTATGTGAGTGTCCTTACACCGTTGCCCACCAGACCATTTCTTTTACTCTGTGCCTATAGCTTTGATTATGTATCCTGTTTCCCAACTATATTTTCGTTGCTACCACTTGCAACCCACCATATCCACTCATAAGGAAAGCTTGCTTGCTTTGCAAGAAAAGCAAAGATCAAAAGCTGTCTGTAATTTGATACTGAAATGTAATTAATCCTAACTCTTTTGATATAGCCACATAAATTTTCATTGACTTAGAATGTAAAATAAATTATAGGCCCATTAATAAACTCACAAGGACACTGCTGATTTAGTTCCCTGGGACTTTATAAGTTAGCTTCAGAAATATTGGATTATTGAAACCAAATAATTGAATACAATGGCTGTGGACTATTAAAAGATTTGATTCAAAGTTAGGTTGAGTGTAAGGGTGAGCGTGAGAGCATAGGGATGATTATCTCGGGATTTGGTCTCTGTTTGTAATTTAAATAAATCATTTTGACAGAGACTGACTGTAACCACGTTCAGCTGCTGACAGTGTAAAATTGAGCTGTATGGTGGACAGAAGACAAGCAGTCAAGAGAAATCCCCAAAGGTAAAATTTGTTATGTAATTGGGTCAACTCATGCATGAGAAATGCATGCTAATTGTAAACTGGTGGCAAAATTATCCTGTAGGAGGCAATTAGGTCTTATATGAATCCAAACAACTGACGTGGGGGGGGGGCGCTTGCTTTCTATTGGTACACAGCAAACACAGACGTAGGTTTTGAAAGGAGAGAAAGATAAAAATTAGAAAGTCATGCAGCATGCAAATGGATTCTTTTTTGTTAAGTCTCCTCCTAATACAGGCACTATAACTTGTATCATTAAGTAAAACTTTGCACAGATGCTCTTGATTTTAAGTAGGTCAGTACACTAAGTAGCATGTAAGGAAAATGGGTTGGTATTTTATTATAACCCATCATGGTTTTATTAACATAATCTATAAATTATGAAGTTGATGGCTAACATGTAAGCCCTTGAAGGCTTGTGCTTTTAGGGTGACCTCCTAGCTCACTTTAACAGTCTGCATTTCACCTCCAGCTCATCTCTGTTAGTAACCCTGATATAATCCAGTGTCACTGTGGGTCAGTAGCGCGCTTTCTGACAGCAGGGATGAAGTATGCCAAAGAAATCGATGGGACAATAGCACATATTTTCCTTGTAATGTCTAACACATGTTCATGAATAGTTCATGGGTTTCGGAATACTTTGACACACTGTTTAATTAGACCCCCTGAACAACCTCTCTCCTTAGGGAAAGGATTTCTATAAGGAATAGTTACACTTTCCTGTGAAAAATATATGGAAAATTACCTTTTGGCCTTTTCTTTCCCATTTATGGTGTCCCTCACAGCTGGCTTTGCTTTATTTTTTCCACATAGGGCAGGACTTCAAAGGCTGATCTCTGCTTTTTATCCCTAATTTTTTTAGCCACAGTCACTTAAAGAAACAAATATGTCTCAAACCAGTAATCACTTGTGCATGGCAAGAACAGGGCTTCTTGGTAAATAGCCTTGCCTTGAGGGGAGCTTTGAAAGGAGCCTCCGAAATATGAGACCTGGCACCTGTGACTTCCGCTTGGACCCAGATTAGGAATCCAGAGTTGACTTTTTGAGGTGCTGCTTTTGAGACCGACTGTCTCCACCGTTTCTTGGCTTCCGGGCTTACCACCTGCCTTCCTGTTTCAGTCTCTACAGCAGCTCCTTCCCTGAGCGTTTTTCTTCCTTTGAAGCACCTCATGCTCTCTCGTGCTAGGTGAAATACCATCATCAGATGAATCTTACTTAAGTATCTGCGCCACCAAGATCTTGCCCGTGACCCATTAAATAAAACCCTCCTCTGCCCTCACCCCCGTTGAGCAGGATGAAGTTTACCCTCCTATGCCCTTTATGGACTCTAATGACCTTTCACAATTGCCCTGAACTATTTCCGGCCTTATCTTCCACGGCTTGTCAACACTCTTTGCCCGTTTCTTTTAGGCCTGGAGTTGATATCTGCTCTGGACTTTCCTGTGAGTCATTCCTCTTGTTTTGACCAATTTGACACCACTGGAAAAATGAAGTCCTGACTCCTGACCCCAGCATACACTCACCAGCTGGTTAGTGATCTTCCTCTCCTGAAGAATCCTTGCAGTACTTTGAGGGGGGCTACACTTACTTCCTACAGTCATTCCACACGTTATAGTCCACAGTCTGGTTGTAATCAGTACTTTATGCATCTCATAGTTTTACTTCATTAACTTTAAGAGAACGGAGATTGTCTACACTTTCAGTCAGTATTCTTTAATCTCCAGAATGCACAGCATAGCACACTGTCCCTCTGTTCAGAACATGCCCCTGTTCCTTACTTGGGTTTCTGCAGTGGTCTAGATAGTTCTTGCTCCATTCCAGGTCATTCACCACATGATTTCTTGCCAATTTTTCCTAAAACACACATTTGATTGTTTCATACTTCCTTTTAGAATATGCCCATGGATCCCTACTGCCTTTAAGATAAAATGGAAAATACTTTGCCTGGAAAACAAGAGCTATCCCTGGTTTACCGAGACCTGAGATTTGGAGCTTTGCTGTCCCTCTTGTCTCTTAGCCCTGCGGACTTTTCCTTCCTTCCTTCCTTCCTTCCTTCCTTCCTTCCTTCCTTCCTTCCTTCCTNCCTNCCTNCCTCCCTCCCTCCCTCCTTCCCTTCCTTCCTCCCTCCCTTCTTCTCTCCCTTCCTCTCTCCCTCCCTTTCTTCCTTCCTTCATTATTTAATTTACTTTACATCAACAGTTTCCCCTCCCTCCCTCCTCTGCTCCCAGTCCTGCCTTCACCCCTCCAACACCCCATCCCCTCCTCCTCCTTTCTCTCTAGAATAGGGCAGGCCTCCCATGGATATGGACTACCTTTGGCATATCCAGTTGCAGAAAGGCTGGGCTCATCTCCCATTGAGGTTAGAGGAGCCACCCAGTAGGAGGAAAGGATCCCAAATGTAGGCAAAAAAGCCAGCCCTGTTCCTGCTGTCAGGAGTTCCACATAAAGACCAAGCTGCACAACTTTTACATATGTGCAGAGGTCTATGTCAGTCCCGTCCATGCTGCCCGTGGCAGTTCAGTCTCTGTGGGTCCCTTTGGGGCCAGGTTAGCTGATTTTGTAGGTTTTCTTGTGTTGTTCTTGACCTATCTGGCTCCTACGATTCTTTCTTCCCCGGATCTGCAGGATTTTCCTGACTCCACCTAATGTTTGGCTGTGGGTCTCTGCATCTCGTTCCATCGGTTGACTCTCTGATAATGTTGTACCAGGCAATGGACACTTCCAGGAATCTATGAGCATGACCCCAGCAATAGGGGATATGGAGCCTGAACCTGGCATCTCCTATCTTTCTGTTCTTGCCATCTGCTTTTATGGGTCCATTGGCATTTTTCCTTCCTCTGTTCCACATTAGACTATAGAAAGGTGTGATCCAACGCAGTAATAAACTGGAGAACAAAGGAGTTGCCACACACCTCCCCACCCTACTTCTGTTTTGGGCTACTTTAGCTTTCTCCCAACTTCTCAGTCTTGGCTCATAACATCTTTCTTAGGACAAATGTCACAGTAAAGGAAGGGACTAATCTGTTCTTTCAATACAAGATTTCTGGTGGCCCAGTTAGTACCTGGTATGTAGCCCATGCCCAGTAAATGTGTACTGAGTAGCCACACGAGGCAATAATTTATAAAATAGTAATGTATTTTGTGTCTTCTTTCTTATCAAAATCCCATTTTAGAAGGGTCTTTTAGAAATTGCTTTGATTTCTTTTCATTCTTGTTGTATTGTTTGACAATACCTACGTTTTCTTGTGTGCCTCTTAAATATGTGGTGACTTCTATAGTTTTATAGAATAACTGAAGCAATACGTTCTCAGTAAGGTACGGCTTATGGCTTATTACTGTGTGACTTAAAAACTAAGATTATTGAAAATGCAAGGACTACTCAGGTTCTAGAACATTGAAGTCAGAGTCTATAAAAAAGCAAAACCCAAACCAAATGCATACAAAGATCTTATAAAGACGTATAAAAACGGCTTCAGTTTTATATTAGCTTTCTCAGTTCTCTGGCAGAGCCTCTGATGGAAGTGATGGAGGGAGGAAGGGTTTATTCTGCTCAGAGGATGCCGTCCGTCAGCTGGAGACGGCAGAGGCAAGCAGCTGAGGTCAAGGTGATGGAAACTTACAGCATAGGCTTCCTCAGAGCTTGTCAGCTCACAAACTAGAGAGTTCTGGTCAGAACCAGAGTGTCTATCACCTTCAAGGGCCAACCTTATTGTATGTATGCCAGCTAGGCACCATGTCCTCAAATTTTTGCAGCCTTCTGTGGTGGTTTGAATAGGTGTGGCCCCCAAAGAGTCATGTGCTTGAATGCATGGCCATAGGGAATGGCACTATTAGGAGGTGTGGCCTCGTTGGAGGAGGTGTGTCACTGTGTAGGTGGGCTTTGGGGCCTCCTATGCTCAGGCTTTGCCCAGTGTGGAAGACAGCCTCCTCCTGACTGCCTTCAAGTCAGGATGTAGAACTCTAGGCTTCTCCAGCACCAAGTCTGCCTGCATGATGCCATGTTTCCTGCCATGATGATAATGGGGCTGAATCTTTTTTTTTTTTGAATACTTTTTTTTAATAATTAAAAAAAATTTTTTAGATATTTTCTTTATTTACATTTCAAATGTTATCCCCTTTCCCAATTTCCTCTCCAAAAATCCCCTCTCCCCTCCCCCCTCTCCCTGATCCCCAACCTACCCACTCCTATTCTTGGTCCTGGCATTCCCCTATACTGGGGCATAGAGCCTTCACAGGACCAAGGACCTCTCCTCCCATTGATGACTGATTAGGCCATCTTCTGCTACATATACAGTTAGAGCCATGAATTCCACCATGTGTTTTCTTTGATGGGTGGTATAGTTCCAAGGAGCTCTGGGAGTACTGGTTAGTTCATATTGATGTTCCTCCTATGTGGCTTCAGAACCCTTCAGCTCCCTGGGTACTTTCTCTGGCTCCTTCATTGGGGACCTTGTGCTCCGTCCAATGGGGCTGAATCTTAAACTGTAAGCCAGCCCCAATTAGGAATTTGCCTTTATAAGAGCTGCTGTTGTCATGGTATCTCTTCATAGCAACAAAACCCTAACTAAAACACCTCCCGAAACAGCACCACCAGTTGAGGATCAATTACTCAACCACAGGAGGGAACAGTTCACATTTCCACCATAGTAAGTCTATATTGCAAATACCACAGGCTGGGTGCTTAATACAAAAGAGATTTGTTTTTGCATGGGTCTACAGCCAGACCATGCTAGATTGAGGTTGAGTGGGGTTGGGTTCTGGTTAGAACCCTCTTGCTAGGTTGCAAATCATCAATGGCCACACCTTGTGTCTTTTCCTTTCTTTGCTATGCAGCTCATCTTCCTTTCTTTGTTTTAAATAGGGCATTGATCCAATGAGGTTGGGACCCTGCCCTTATGACCTCATTTAACTTTGGCTTAAGTTTTTAAGTACTGAATTCCAAATATAGTCAGAGCTTCACTATGAATATTCGGGGGTGGCAGTGTGAGGCACAATTCCATCTGCAAAAGCACTGAGTCAGATGTAGTCTACATACATTACAGGGAAGGTCTGAAGTGATGAATGATGTGTACTTTGTAAAGGCACTTTGAAAAACTCTGTCGCAGGATAGAATTATAAACCATTCTTATAAACCAGCTTGGTCAGTAGCCTTAAACGTAGCCTTCTATGGCTACTGTTTCAGACAACTTCTGATGGTGTTAGTGGAAGAGAAGCTAACATATAGTCATAAATATGTTTTGATACTTTCCAGATTTTGGTTAAATTCTATAGTTCAAAATTTAGACTTTGAATGTCTTTGATTGGACGGTGAGCTCAGGCTGAAGTGAATATAAGCCAGAGTGGAGGCAAATCAGGAGGAAGGAAAGCGTCTTACCCCGTGGGAGCCTAATAAAGACTAGCATTTGGGAAATGTCTCCATTTCTAGGGCATGATACAATTTCAAACTTATATAGCATCCGAATTTTCTCCTCTACTTAATTGTATATTGTGGGACATAGTTCACAGCAGGAGGATCATAAATATTAAGGAAAAACTAGAAGTCTTATATAATTATTTGTGGACTATCGTTAATAGTTATGCTATATAATTATGATTTTGGTGGATTTGGTGAAATATGCTTAAAACTTATCTTTTTAGTTAATAAGAGTGATACTCAAAATGTTATTTTGTCTTATTAGAAAATCATAATTTAAGGGAGCCTTATTGAAAAGATTCAACTTAAAACCCACCAGTACTCCAAGGACAGTAGACACGTACAATTAAAGAACAAGCTACAATTTGGAAGTTAGAGGGTGTGCATGTGTATAAGTGTGATTATATGTAGTCACATTCACCATCTGATATTTTATTTCTTAGGGGAACTATATTATGAAAATTTTACTTCTTGACCTTTGAATTGAGAATTTAGCAGAGTCTCCACAAAGCCCCAGGTCCTTCAAATAGAAGTTTAGAGATTCTTTCTTTTTCTCTTCAAGTAGAATTGTATTCTCTCCATAGAAAAGGGTTAGAAGGTAGCCCTGGTGACCATGACAGAAAAGAAGACACAACTGCCCGACTCTGCTCAATTCAAAGGATAACAAGAAGGAAACTTTTTTTTTTTTTTTTTTGGCTTGCATGCATTGTTTCCTTGATTTTTCTTTCATGGTTATATTGTTGGCTGTAACAAAGTTAATTTTTAAAAATATTATATCCATCAATTTGTTTTAATCTGTTTAACTTCAGCTTTGTTTTATTGTTGCCAGAATTACAGAAGTGCTCAAAGTTTGCTGTGTTTAGCAAGCTACACAAAAGAATATAGATTTGGAAAAGACTGAAGATCTCAAAAACAATCTTTCTCCATTTCCTCTTCCAGCACTGCCCTTTCATTTTCTTCTTTCTTCTCCACCTCTCCTCTCCTCCTCCTTCCCTTTTCAGTGGTGGCGGTGGAAGCCGGCGCATTGGGCATGTTAACAGAGTATGTAACTACTGAGCTAAACCTCAGATCCTCCTTTGAACATTTCCCATTTTGGATGCTGACAGCCAGCTTCTTCTGGAATGGCACACATAGTAATCTTTGTGTAATTGTTGTTGTGTGACCATTGAAGACAAGCTGAAGTTCTAAACTTTGTCTTATTTTTTTGGGTTTAGTTTGTCTGTGCTGTGGATTTAGAACCAGGGTTTCTGTGGCACAGGCTAACCTCAGATCCCTGTGACCCCTCGCCCTTGAATGGCTGAGACTGTTTGCATGTTCTGTTGTACCTGGCTTCAATTTTAAGCTTAAATCTTCTAAAAACTTGTACATTGTCTATAAAAAATAAGGCAGAGATGAGGTTGCCTTTCCAAGTATCTTACATGAGTACACATGTTCAGTAAATGCTGACTGTGAACATCGATTATATCAGGTCTTGTGGATTTAGAAGAGACAAACAACTTCTTTTTGTATACCTTCTGTGTTCACAATGGGATGTGTGGAGTGGAATGATATGGCTTTAGCAAAGGTGGAGGGTCCAGTCGATGGGGTATGAAATATCAAAAGCAGGAAAGAGAGGGCAACATGTTAAAGGTTGGGACACTCAGCATAGACATGTTAGGTCCAGGAGAGATCCTGGTACCAAATTGTGGATTGGGGCAGGATTGCTGACAGAGCTGCTGTGTTTTCAGACATGTCTATTTGGGGCATCTATAAATCCAAAATGCAGATTTTGAAGTAAAAAAACACTTTGAGAACTTACTTATTAACTTTAACATTTTTAAATGTCTCCTATGTATAGGCATTTAGGAGACAAGGAATAAGAGAGATAAATAGTCATGACCCTTCACCTCAGCAAGCTTGTAGTTAGCCTCTGAAAGGGGAGGAAGTAATTGCCATAGCAACCCTTATACTAAATTAGATAACATAGCTAGTTTCCTAGCTGTGATTAATGCAGGATAGAGGGAGATACCGTGCTAATATGAGAAAAATAGCTATCCTGTGTTTGAGAGATGAAGAAATAGAACTTTTGACCTTACTATGTAAAAATGATTTAAAAAGGATTTTACCCAGGGGCTCAGCAGGGTATTGCTGTGCAAACATGAAGACCTGAGTTCAAATCCTCAGAATCCTTATAAAAGCTGCGTGTAGTTACATATGGCTGTAGCTCCAGTACTATGGGCAGTGGAGAGAAGGGGACGGTTGGAGCTTGCTGGCTGCTAGCCTAGCTCCAGCTTCAGTGACAGACTGTCTCAAGTGGGTACAGTGGATAGGTCAGAAGCTCAAAGTCCTCTTGTGCCCTCTGCTTATACCTGGGTTACACACCCTCAAATACATGCTTACATATCACGTGTGCTTATCACACACATGCGCACACACACACACGCACACATGCCCACACACACACCCACACAGGCACACACATGCACATACACACGCACTCACACACACGCACACACACACACACACACGCACACATGCGCACACGCACACCCACACAGGCACACATGCACACACGCACACGCATACACACACACACACTTTACTGAGTGATCCACACTGCCACACTGTAGGCTAAGTAGCAGGTCCTACTTATTGTGTTCTTTCATTGTTCCGCATCGATTTTCCCAATTCCCTGTTTACCTGTCAGCATGGGTTTCTAAAAATACACAGAATTAAATCAAACAACCTAAATTGCTTAGCAGAAGTATCAAGTGGGAAATGAAGATTTATTCCACAAAACGAAACACAGCGTTTAACCATATCATACCATTATCTATAAAATGGCACAAAGGTTTAATGTTGGAAAAGTATTGGTCAATTAATGAGTTAACGAAGACTAAGAGAATATAATAGTAATGTAAATTTTCACTCATACAAGCATCCTAATACGCTTTTTCTGCCTTTGTGCCTATGCAAAGTCTGAAAAGTCAAAGGTATACTTTTATGTATAATTTTATGTATACTTTTCATTTGTCTCCTGTCTGTAGGGTGGTGCTTTTAAATTTTGACTTTTTCACAATAAGAGTGAGGACATTAAGAAGACGTTTTGCCCTTTAAAGACACGTTTGTACTGGAACAAGCTGTCTATGTGCATACGCTGTGCTTTCTCTGCATGCGTGGAGTGTACGTGTATGTTTGAATGGAGAGCTGGTGTCGGAGATGTCAGCGTCCGTTTCTGCAGTTTGGTTTCTGCCTTCGGTGTTCTTGGCCCAGTCTGTGCTGACAACGAACCACTGGGACATCCCCTTGGTGCTTTGGGGTCTTTTCCTGCCAAATATTGTTCTCTTGCAAGATTAAATGGCTGAATCAGTGTGGCCTGAATCTTGATCCTGCTGAGAATATTAAGGCTCCCGCGGGTTGTAATACAGATTGGCTGGCGAGAGCCCTGCTGGAGAAATAAACTGAGTTTCTCTAAATGAATCTAACAACTGCTGCGAACCTTTGTGTGTCCTGCAGCATGAGGTTGCTTGCTGGCGGTTAACCATTTACTGCCTTCATTTCCCCCCAAAGTTGCTCCAGTCCAACCCTGTGCATTGACTGGAAGGACTTTCATAACTTTATTTCACATTCATTTTCTGCCAGATAAGCCATTTGAGATATTAAATTGCTAAGTACACTGAAGGGTAAGTTTCTATTTACTCTCTTTCTGGGAGGGGGGAAAGCATTTTTTGGTGTGCTTACAGAGTAAGCGGGCTGTGGTGTCACTGACAGAATTCAGTCAGTGACAGCACTGGTTAATTAGAGTAGATGAATTCACATCTCACATTCTGACCCCAGGCTTTATGCCAGTGGTCGGAAACATGAAATACTAAGCAAGAGGCAGGGCTGACGCTGAAATTATTTACAGTACTCCTAAACTTGATTCTGTTGCTGCTAGACTGGAACTAATAAAAAATTCTAAATTCTGCAGAGAGCACAGTGTTTCAGTAAAGGAATAAATTTAAAAGTCATCGAGAATGATGAGAAATTCTAAAGCATGAGTAGACCACTGATATATGAAAATAAGGGTGGGCTGGGTTGCTGTAATCTTCTAGGTGCGTTTGGTGAACTCTAGTTTGGGGCCCTTTCCTGACTTACATACGGAGTGTGTTCTCAGTCTGCCCATGAAGCCGCCATCCCATCTGCTCCCCACATTATTCCCATTTGTCTCCTGACACCTTGTGTATATATGTGTATTGTGGGGAGGGTGGTTTAGTAAAATCATCTGTGATTTGCAAATGGCTAAGCACACCACCATCATAATAAACAGCTATTAAATCTATCAGTGTTGTTTCAAATGTTTGCATATGGTGCCATAGATTATTATCACTGGGGCAATAATATGTATTTAATCTAACATTTCTCTCTCTCTCTCTCTCCCTCCCTCTCTCTTTCCCTCTCTCTCTCTCTCTCTGTATGTGTGTGTGCACATGCACACACATATGCGCCTGTGCTGCTGATGTACCACAGTTGATGTTGGGATGTCAGAGGACAACTTGCAGGAGACAGTTCTTTCCTTCTACCATGTGCATTCCAGGGGTTAAACTCAGATTTTCAGGGTTGTGGTAAATCCACTTACCACTGAGCCATCTTCCCAGCCTTGCAATATTATTATTAAAACAAATATTAGTTATATTATATTTTAAACATTATTGCTATGAGTACACTGAGGCTCAGAGCAACAGAGTCAGGGATTGGAGAGGTGGCTCAGAGATGAACAACTCTTGCCGCTTATCTAGAGGACTGGTCTTCATTTCTCAACTGCCTGCAGTTCCAGCTTCAGGGATTCAACACCCTCATCTAGCCTTTGCAGTCTCTCTCTCTCTCTCTCTCTCTCTCTCTCTCCCTCCCTCCCTCCCTCCCTCCCTCCCTCTCATTTTGAGACAGAGTCTTGTGGTATAGTATGTACTGTCATCAAACTCACAATCTTTTTTACCTTAGCTTCCAAAGTACAGGGATTAAAGGCCTACACTACCATGTGTGTCTCCAAAACTTCTTGAAAGCAGAGATGTTTCTTGTGAGATAATGAAGTTATGATCACATGAAATTCCATGTTTGGAACAATGTATGGCTTTTGGAGAGAACATGATTGACTTCTTGTACCATCAAAGTATATACAGTCAGCAAGGGTATGCTACACTTCTCTCTTCTTCATTTGGCTGTGCAAAGTTCAGGTATGTGTCTGCCAATCACTGTATCTTTATGAGCCTATGTCTGGGCTTTAGATAGATGGGAGGGAAGATTCCTGAAGAGCTCACTGTGTGCAGATAGCCTTTCTTGTTTGTTATTTCATTTATCTTTTTGAAGTGATGTCTAAGCACATTTGTCTTCTAGGATTTTGTGAGCATTGTCATATGCCTTACCTGGAGTCTTGTGCCATAGGGCAAATACCAAAGATAGTGTCTTCTGTTGGTGCAAAAATTAAATTATTCTTAGATGGCATTTTGGAGGTTGCTTGGTGACCCTTGGCTCCATATTTCAAAGTATCAAATTTCTTAAGAGTGGGGACTGAGTTTTATCATTTACTCCCTGAGAAATGCTCCTGAGTTTGCTGTGATATGGGAAGCCTTTGCATTGCTCCAGACATCTCCAGTGAAGTTTATCATGTGATATGATAGGTTTAAGCCTACCTCTCTACCAAGATGATGACCTTTCCTGACCTTTACCAACCCATCTTATCCTAAGGTTCCTGCTCTGTGCTTAGTGAACAAAGTCAACAAGGGTGTTCAACAGAGCCCTCTGAAGAGCTGTGGTTGTTAGGTCAATATACCAGTCCTTAACCTAGATCACAGAACTCAGCCTGGGCCATGGGCTTGGAGACAGATGAAGCTTTAAGGATTCAGGGATGAAGAAAAAGATGCCTACTCCTCACCTGGAGTGTGGTGATGGTTATAGATCAGTTACAGAAGAGTTTGTGAAATGAGTGCTTAGGAATGAATAAGCAAAAGAAGCATTGGTATGTGGAGGACAACAAGGAGCTGCCCACCCATGGGAGTCAGGAATGAGACTGCATGCTATGTTTATGTGTTGCCAAGGCTGGTTTTATCCTGAAGATTGGAAGGATAACTAAAAATGTTATTATTAGGGGACCAATTTAGATTTTAGGATCATCGTTTGTTGAGAGTACATTACCTAGTATTGTTGGAATTTGGCCCTTTGTGTCTACTGTAATTGTTCCCATTGAATCTTGTGACTCACTAGGGCTAGTTGTTGATCATGGGGTGGCTAAAGCCCCAGTGTTTGAGAGCATATACTTTGGAGGCTAAAAGGAAAAAAATTCATAATGCTTTTCATCTCTGTATGTTTAAGCCATAAGAATTTTTTAAAAAAGTAACCAGAATAATTTTATTGCATGGATTTGGAAATGAATGACAAACGTTGAACTAAGGTGTCTGTATGGAATGTAAATAGGGCAATGTGTTTACTCTCTGAGTGTGGCAAAGTGGGTTTCAGACCATCTCAGGTTGGCAGGTCTGAGAGTGTAAACCCACATAAATATGTATGCATTTAACATTCTGTGTAGGCTGCATTCCTTCTCATCCAATGTGGAGAGAAGTCTCAATCAACAAAAGGGTCTGAAATGTGGGCTGTCCTTGAAAACCCATTAGTATGCCAGCATACAGATTTAGCTAAACTTTTGTTCTTATGGATGAGATTTCTGAATGCTGGATGACAAACCACAGTGCAGCTGACTTTGAGAACAAGACATCAACTATTCCTTGCTTATCACACAGACCAAATACCCAAGATAGTGGTCAGCACAGGTTAGCATAGCAGGCAAAGATGCTCCAAGATATGACCCTGGGTCCTTGTTATCATGAGGATGCTGGAAATAGGTTGGAGGGCTGTTTATGAAGCTATTTCTTTAAAATTGTCTTACTTTGGATTCCTAAAGTTAGAATGTAAATACATAAAATCCTCATAATTGAATACTTTTGAACAACTTTGCTTTGTGTCTGAAGGGAACTTTTGAGCATCTCCTAGTGAGGGAAGTTAGTTTTGCCTTGAACTTCCCACAATGCAGGGCTTATGTGGTATGTTTTCAAGATCACTCCAACTTTGAAAACGTCTCATTTCAGCTACATATTATGTCTCAATCACTATGCCTATCTTCTCCTGCATCTCAAATGGGAATGATAATATTTGATGCTTGCTTTAAGTTGGGAGGATTGATGAAAGTATGATGGCAAAGCCCTTTGTCTGACTCAGAAGAAAGGCACTCCACTGAAACTAGGAAATTGAGCTTGCTCTGTGGAGATAGAGGCATGGAGGGATGATTGGCTTTCCCTCTTTGGCCTTTTGTAATTTTATTAAAATATAATTGAGACACATGAGAAAAGCAGTTTATTCTGGTTGAAGAGAACCGGGGAAAGCTGTGTGCCCTGGTGGGGGAGGGAAGACTGCACATATGTCATCAGGCTATCCTTGGCTGGTCTTTAGAATCCTCCCAAGTCATAATGGAGAGCAAAGTGGAGATAATAATTCCCAGGCCTCTCAAAATGCTTTTTTTGAAATGGGGAATTAAAAACATGGTAAGAAAAACAGGATGTTTTACGAAAGGTCCAGTTTTCTTCCTGATGTTTTGTTCTCGTGAAGAATATTTGAGATGGTCTATAGTGCTGAAAGGGGCAACCCACTTCTATGTGTCAGGTATGCTCAAGCTGTTTGGATAGGTTTGAGTCACAGGACCATTTGGAATGTCACTATAGGGAGTGATTAGAAAAGACATTGAAGCCACAAGGAGCAGTAATCCTAAAGAGGATTAAAGCGGGAAGCACTACATTCTTTATTTGCATAGAAGGGGAACTTGCCAGAAGTGAGGCAGCTGGCCTTTCTGCTCTCTGGACTGTTTGTAGACTAGAAAAGAAATTGTCCATCAGATTGAAGCTCACACTTAATTGTAGCTGAGTGGCCAGATGAGAAACTGTCCAAGGAAGTGGGAAGGGACATAGGTAACTATGTGATTCTGGACATGGAGGACATGGACCCTCATTACATGTCATCTGCAGCTTGGGTTGTGCCATTCCCAGCCATATTATCATTGTCCACCACTTCCTAGCTGAGACAGCTCGGCATTAGAGTGGACTGTTCAATCAATCTCTCCCTCTCCCTCTCCCTCTCCCTCTCCCTCTCCCTCTCCCTCTCCCT
>NC_034592.1:5097402-5108693 GCF_900095145.1 Mus pahari | reverse complement strand
AATCCTTTACTCTCCTCTCCCTCCCCACTCCCCCTCTCTGTGAGACTGAACCCATATCCTCACAAAGCTTAGGTAAATACTAAATCACTTAGCTAGCATTCCAAGTCTTTTAAAACATCATTTTAAGTCAGGAACATACCAAGCTGCCCAGACTTGAGCTTTTGAACCACTTGCCTCAGCCTCCCAGGTAGCTGGTATTACAATTATGGACTACCACACAGAACCTCCACCATCTCTGTTATGTACCTCTATCATCCTAAAATATCCTGATTCCAACAAACCCTATTTCTCCACTTCATCATGGTGGTTTCCACATCCATAAATAAAATGGAAATAAAATACTTACTTTGCAAGATTTTATTACTATTAAATAGTAACTCTTAGGAAATAGGTAAAAGAGTTGGCATGGTAACGGTTAGCTTTGTTATTATGTATGAAGGTAAAATCGAGGACTTAAGAATGTGGGGGTTCTCAGAAATCACTTCATTTTATATTTGCAGAAATAGCAGCAGTATTTCTGTTTTCTGAATTTATTACCATTTGTACCCATTTATTTTATTTGGATTTCCTCGGAGCAATGTTCTTTTGATTATCATGGTTCTATATTTAATATCTTCATTAAACAATGCTGTAAAGTTTTCTTGGGGGCTAACATCCATTATAGACTTCTTGCTGCCAGAAGAAGTTGGTATTTCTAATGAGAATAGTATGATGAACTAATGTTCTGGTACTTTCTCAGTGGAAAAAAATCTTATTAGTTCAGTCTGGTACAACATGTAACATTTTAAGTTCACAAATAAATTCTTTCCTGACTTGTGATCAGAATTCTAAGATTGTTTTCAGATAATGTCCTAACAATGCTTTTGTATTCCTCCCAACATTATAATAACTATCAGAGTTATTTAAGATGTAATTGAAGAGAATCTTCATTTCTACCTGAATTTTATATTTTAATTTTAAAACTCAACTGATAGCATTCTAACTCTGCTATCTTATAGCATGTAAAAATGTTGCTCAGCAACAGAGTGCTGTGCCTAGTGTGCATGAGCTTGTTGTTTTGATCTCCAGCAGTGTCCAGACAAACAAATCGCCCCAAAAGAAAAGGAAACGTGCTAGGTTATGTTTTGACTAACCGGCATTGTTATGAAAGAGTTGCGACAGAGTCCATGCCACATAAAGATGTTTAGGCATACACTGAGGTGGGCTTGTTCCCCCCATGTCTCTTTCTTGGTGTCTATCAGCTGGTTTTCCATGCTGTGCTTAGCAACTTTGATAATGATCTGCTGACAATCATGTGCAGCATTAGTGAATGTTCCTGTTAATGCCTTGGCTCACAGGTGCTATCTGTCATGTTTAGCACATTCCTGGGTAAATTCAGAAATTCTATTGTTTTTCACTGAGAAATGATTTTGTTTGTGACTTGTTAGAGATTCCTACGTTGTTTATTATATGCCGAATCCACATTTGTAGGGGATGGTAGATGTTCTCATTAGAAGACTTTCAAAATACCCTCACAGTGTTGAACATTTAGACCATGGTACCTTCCATTTAGGGAACATGGCTTGCCGTGCTTTTAACATTAACATGAGACAGGCTACCTGGTGTTGTTAGCATAACAGTATCTTAAAAGATTTAAAACAACAACAACAACAACAAAAACCCACTGTATGTGTGCTTTCCTTCATTGTGTACAACCTGCCAATTTATTTCCAGATCCATTTCTAACCAAACTCTTGTGAGGCCCTGACCAATTTTCCATGCTCCTGGCTTGCCTTTCATATTGGTCCTAAATGAGAAATTTTATAATGTCATATTTGTTTGTATTATGGTTTGAATCTGAAATGTCCTACATAGCTCATGATTTGACAATTTGGACCTGAAATGGTGGTTATTTGGGGGTGGGGGGGAGGGTTTGGAAATGTAGGTGGTGGGGCTAAGCTGGAGTAAGTAATATACTGGATGGGCTTTAGGGTGTCTTATCCTTAGCTGCCTCTTGTATCTCTCCACATCCTATCTTCTATGATGTGAACAGCTGCCATACTCTCCTGCCACCATGATGCTGAGTAGAAGCACATGGGGAAAGCCACTGTTGACTGTAACTTCAGAAACTGTGGACTTTCACTTCTCCTTTAAGTTGCTATGTTAGTTATTTTGGTCACATTGGTGTGAACATGTCTACTACATTCTGTTAGTGAGACATCAGGTGCATTGCCCATGATAACAGTTGCACTTTGTGTCCTAGGAGGAGACTCATTGAACAGGTGGTCCTGGGATCTGAGCACAGTAAAGCTTTACTTCTAACTCATAGGCCAGAGAGTTGGTAGCAGGGAGGGAGGCTTGAAGGGCTCTATTGCATCCTGTTATTCAGACCTTTTTAGTCTAGTGCCTCTGCTGTCCACTGGATGAACTGCACCCAGCATGCATTCAAGAAAAGAGGAAGAGCCATGGACTGTGAAAGAGTTCAGGGACTGAAATAGCTAGCTGAACACATCACATCCATCAGTATTTCCATTAGTATTTATGTGTGCGTACGTGTGTGTGCACGTGCGCGCGCGCACACACACACACACACACACACACACACACACAAATAGAAAGTCAGGCCTAATGCACGCACACCCTTTTATGGAAGGTAGGGTAGATCTTTCACTAACAGCTTGTGTGTTTGGTTAGGCTATAATATACAAGCCTGGGGTTTCTAAGAACTCAATTTGAATTCCAGGGAGAAGCAGGCAAGCTGAAGCAGGAAGAACACTTTGAGTGGAGAATTCTGTCCTGTTGATTTTACTGGCAGTCCTATTGTTGATCCTGGTTGAGTCACAGGGGAGACTAATATCTGGTCTGTAGAATCACCAAAGAAACCAATGTCCGGGCAGTGGTGAGGTGTGAGACTTCAACAGAAAAGTGTCAAATCTGAAATCCAGATACTCTGTTTTCGTTATTCTCAAAGTCAATGGGAAAACACTTTAAAAGTCAAACTGCACTTAAACAAAAGGTACAGTAGTAGAGATAGTAAAACTTTTGGTCTATCCAGGTGGTCACATACTGACCTGAGAAGCACCCAATTGTCACAAGGAAGTGACAGTATAAATATTCCTTTCTCCTAAATAAGAGTAATAGATTTCTCTATTTGAGAATGGGTGGGATTGGGTAGAAGGTACCAACTGCCAGTTGTGTTGAATTCAGGATCACTAAGGGAACTTACTCTATTTCTTTTGTAAACTTAAAATTTATAGTCATCCATCTTTCCTGAGAAAGAATATGTATGTATGAGTGTATAGGTAACTTAAAAATAACTATGATATGTTCCTTAATTCTTTGAGATTTCATTCATACACACAATGATTTTGATCACATTTATCCCCTAGTCCCTCCCTTAACTCCTCTCAGATTCATGTCCACCCCTTTCCTAACTTCTTTCCCCTTTGTTGTTGTTTCCTTTTTATAACCCACTAAGCCTCTTTTAGGCTGACCATAAACTCCATATGTATGAGGCCATCCACTATGGAGCTCAAACTACTAGGAGCCATATCCCTAAAGAAAGCCGACTCTCTTGGAGAAGCCATGATGGCTCCTCAGCTAGGGGTCACACTTGTGAGTGCCACAGTCTTGTTATGTCCAGAAGATGTGTTTTGTTGAAGTCTTTCCCAATGTTTGGCTTTTGTGATATTACTGCCCCTTCTTCTGTATTTGTCCCTGTGCCCTGGGAGGAAGTGCCGCTTTTGTGGCTGTCTTACTTGAACACTTATTCTCTCTGAATTTTGATCTATGAGCATCTACATTAACAACCTCCATTGCTCAAAAATTGTTGCATCTGAGATCCACAGCAATCTGTGAATAGAGAAATACCAATCTAGATGAGAGTTTGATCATTCAGCAAAATAATCGTAGTAGGTTCACCCAAGGCTTATGAGCTCCCCAACCATGAGCTATCCACCAGATTTTCAGGAGCAGGCATGCATTTCCTCTTACAGAACAGGCTTTAAATCCAATCAGAAGGCAGTTGATGGCCCCATAACATCTGCACCACTATTTCACCCAAGAGACAATTTTGCCAAGCTGCTCATTATGTAGCTCACAGCATCCACAGCTTTGTAAAACCGTTGCTGACTTTCCTTCCCCAGCAGTGTGAATGGCACCTTCCAGTATTATGAAAAGAGTCAGCATGGAGGAAGCTTCCTGCTTAGTGCCAACATAATTTCTCCATGTCCTATAACCAGAGTGTGTTTTCAGCAATTGGTTCTGACCTTCCAGTTCTGGTGGGTAACCAAGAGCAATGGCAATAGCCTATATTATTTTGAAGGTCTTCAGAACATTCTTGATCAATAATTCAGGGTAAGGTATCCTCTACCTGACCCTGGGCTTGTGAAGATGATGGTTGGTAGCAATTACTCTGGAGTCACAGTCTTTATGAAAATCTAGTTCATGAGGTCATCAGGTGACTCAAAATTGTATACTTTGTGGGGTCATAGGTAACAGTTTACAAATTTGCTCCTCAAAAGGCTTATTTACTTATTTATTTATCTATTTACGTATTTTTTTATTTTAAGACTGTAGGGTTTTTATAGACATCAAACTATGAGTCATGTAAAGGCTCCATACATTTTACAGGAAATGCAGTTCGTGCCCATTGCATGGCAGACATGTTGAGAGAATCAGGCTTCTTCCACTGATTCGTACTTTTTTTTTTTGTCCTGCAAATTGCATGTATTTTATGTAGTGTTAATGCAGCAAGTATCTAATGTTTTTAATTTATGCCGTTGGATATTTCATAAATGGAGTTTCTGCATGCAAGCACTTATACACATTAATATTTATGCAAGTATTCAAATAAATGCAAAGGCATCTGTCTGCATATGTGATGAAAATATGCATATGCATGAACATTTGTGCCAGGGGATAAGTCCCCAAAGTTAGTAATTGCTGAGGTTACACTTTTCAACTTTGGTTCTTTTTAAAAAACAATTTCATGGCTAGGAAAGGCATATAGAAAAATAGCACAACCATTAATATTGACAAATGAAATGATTTTTATTTAACTTTGTCTAATAGGTGCAAAAGACAAGTATACTGAAACTCCTTTTAATCAATGATAGGATTTTTAATAGCACTTTACAATGAGTAACAGTTTTCACTAGAACATTCATCCTAATAAACTGCCATATCAATAACAAACTATTCGCAATGAAAATTTTGTATGAATGACTCTAAATTTTATGCCCTGTGGTAAAAGAATTTTCCCTAGGATGAAACCCCCACCCCATGTCTTGGGTCCTCTCTCTAGGAGGCCTAGACACTTCCTAGAACTGTGACAGAGGGCATGAGTTGGCAGATCTTGTTGATTACTGACCTACAGCACTCTGCCTTACATCAGCATTAGTCTAAAGGGTTTCTCTTTGATATCTTATAAGACTGCCTTGTCTATTTATG
Source organism: Mus pahari (assembly GCF_900095145.1). NCBI lineage: Eukaryota > Metazoa > Chordata > Mammalia > Rodentia > Muridae > Mus > Mus pahari. The sequence goes on along the minus strand of NC_034592.1, from coordinate 5,103,263 downwards.
AAGTGCAATAACAAAATGGATTTTTAAAAAATATATAAATTTGTTTATTTATATAGTGATACGTTCACAACCCATATGTTAATAGTTCACGGTAGACTAGAATAAGTAGAATCAATTCTGAATACCACGTTTGCAGTATAAAGATGTGTTGAAGATCCCACCCCTGCTTCCTCCTGCATCTGAGACATTTAAAATCCACCAGCTGTTTGGAAGGGATTGAGAGCTGTGGTGTGGTCGTGTGTTTGTCATACTTAAGCAGCATCTTTCCATGGGAATTTTGGTGTATTTGTTTTGAGCCAAAATGCTGGATGGCAGATCTTTTCTTTTGGGAGAAGAAGGTTTGAGAGAATTATGGATTATGAACATGTGAATTTGAAAGCAATTGTTTGCTCAGAGTTGTGCTCTGTGTTCAAGGACTTCTCCCATCATTTACCTGTGGGTACAGATTTTTGTTTCAGTGATTCATAGAGAATGTGGATATGAGTGTCTATGCTACAGACATGGATGGCTTTTAATGCTGCAGATATTAAGTGTGTGTGTGTGTGTGTTATTGCTAGATTTGCCTATTTCTAATGAATGTCTTTCTAGAGCTGTAGTTTCTAATTAGGGTCCTGGATTGACCACATATGTTTGTGTGTCACATTCAAGGTACAGAGTCATTTGTAAGGATGATTTCTTATGTCTTCTGTTGGTTTTAGTTGATTGTATCTGTTTCTCTGTCTGTTTATTTATGTATCTATTTCAGTAGAGTTTCTTTTTGAGAACAGGTTCCATCACAACCTTCCAGGGTCTACTTTGATTTTATAACCCCCTGCCTCAGCTTCTTGTAGGCATGTATCACCATGCCCATCTTGATTCACTTCTAAGAAGGCATACACTTGGGCTCAAGGAAGGAGTAGCAAATGTAAAACTCTGGTTCATGAAGGACTTGGTTGTGTTGAAGGCATGGATAGAAGTCAAAGGGGGGAAGGGGGCAGTGGTATAGCATGTGAGAGGGGACTAGACAGAGCTAAGATGTAAGAGTTGCAATTTTCCTGACATCAGTGAAAAACATGGGGCATTTTTAAGTAATGGTGGGGGCATAATTTGATTTGTAAAATTACTACCTGGCTAATAGAATAAAATGAATTGTGTGGAGCAAGAGAAACGAGGGTTATATGGTGGTTTTCATCCAGCAACACAATAGAATATCAGTAAAGATGGAAAAAGAGAAGACTTAGGTTTCACTTTGAGAGGAGAGTCACTAAAAACACGCAGAAGGAAAGTGTATGGGTGATAAAGAAGTAGGGGAGTTTCTCCTAGAGTTTTGTTTTGAGTGAATGGGTAATCAGTTGGTTCATTTAACTTAGATGAAGAAGATTGGGGAAAAAAGGAGTGAGGAGAACATCTCATTTGGTTGCATATGGATATCCAAGAAAGGCAGCCACTAAGTCCTTTTAGTCTGAGAGTTGAGAAACATGGCATGAAAGAAGGTAGAGAATTGGACATCATCAGCATCTAGCTGATATTGAAAGCACTGGAAGGAGGTGAACTCATTTAGAGAGAGTTCTAATAGAGACAAGATCTTGAGCCAGGGTACGAAGGGGTTTTCCAGCCTGAGGAGGTCTGGTAAGAGAACACATAGAGCTGAGTCTTGGGAGGTGACCAAGAACTAAGATGAGTTTGAAAGCAGAGGCTATGAGAGGAGATGCTGGATGGGAACCCATGAATAGGGGCAACTTGTCTGAGAGGTTCCAATGCACAGGGATCACTTGTCAACAAGTGATTCTGTAGACTGGCCTAGAGCAATTCTCAGAGAATGTCTCTCTCTTTTGGTATGTATGGCATGTGCATCTCTTCCTCTCTTCCTCCCTCTCTCTCATGTGCATGTCTGTTCACATTCGTGTGGTCTCTGTGTGTATGTCTGTGTGTGTGCGCACGCATGTGGCTGAGTACTTCTGCACGCAAATTGACTAGAAAAGATTGGGTGCCATGTTTTTATTACTTCATGCTTTATACTCTTGAGACAGGGTCTCTTAAAAAACCTGACATGTGTCTGGCAAGCACCAATAATCCTGTTGTCTCTGTCCCCCATGGCACTGGGCTTACAGATGCACCTGCCTTTTTACATGAGTGTTAAGGATTTGAACTCAGGTCTTCATGCTTGCATAGCAAATGCCAGTCCCTCACAGAGCTCCTCCTCTCTTTAATATTTTTAGGGGAGGGGCATGATACTGGGAGTTGGACCTTCTAGGCAAGCTGTATGCCATAGAGCTACATCCTGAGCCCCTGTACTTTGTTTCAACACTAAGCAACCAAGCTGTTCAGATTAGTTGCTGCCAGCCAAGTATGGCACTGGAAAAGTGGATGCTGTAACTAAAGAATTGAACATTCACTTTTACTGATTTAAAACTGAAACCTGATATTCAATCAGATATTAGAAATACATTGTTATAGATCACTTAAATATACATTATATCCTTCCCAAGTATTGCTGATAGCATTTTATTTCTGGGATGTGACATATTATATAATGAATTTTTTCAGAGCCATCTTTAAAATATGAAAGCTGTTTGGTTATTAGCTTAATATTGATTTTACATTAAAAGGTACTAGTTTGGGAAGATCAAGTTTAAATGTATTAATAAGTTTACTGAACATAATATTTTTTCCTTTTTAAGAGCAGTTTCTAGTAAAGTTAAATTTAATATGTAGATTATATTATCCTTCTTTCTTCTATCTATTTTTTTTATCTCTTTCTTGTGTCTTTCTTTTTAAATATAGTATCTGTGTAGCCCAGGCTTGCCTCAGGCTTGGTGTTTAGGCAGAGATGGCTTTGTACTTCTAATCGCTTTGCCTTAACTTCTAAAGTCTTATAATTATAAATGTGAGTCATTTGCTCCATGTATTTAATGCTGGGGTTGAACTCAGAGCCTTATGCATGCTAAGCAGGTACTTTATAAACTATGTTACATCCCTAGCCCCTTATATCCTACTTCTATTGAAAAGATGTTACATTTTACACATACACTTCATCATATCCATCTAAGAATGACCGTGCCTCACAAGGAGGAGCTGGGAGAGCCTGAGTCTCATGGTCTCTGAGAGGTTCTGCTGGTTATAGAAGAGCCCAAGGCCATAAGACTGAGATTTGTGTTCTGGCTGTGACTAAGCTAGGCTGAGCTGTGGCTCCTGAATCACACTGAAGCCATCCGTGCACCCTCACTAGAGATATTTTATGTTTACATGAGCACAGGATATTTACATGGAAGTACCTGAGCTGGTTGAGATTATGACTACTGCAATATTTGATGAGTTGGTCGTGTGCCTAGCCTTTTCCAGCTGATCCATCTCACCAGCCTTTGTGGTACAGCTTTGTTATGTTGCTATTGGTTCTGCATTGGTTGGACTGGTGGGTGCATCATTTTTAGTTAGACCTTCCTGGAAGCAAAGGGCAGTCAAGCCTTTCATGTTTTCTTGTTTATTACTCATTGATGATCACCATTCTACATGTAATGGGCATACTAGCACTGTCTGCTGCTGTGAACTTTCTCCATGTTTGATATTTTCCCTTTTTCTTAGGATTGTCCAGCTTTCAGAAAAATCCTCATGAGAACACATCTATTTGTTCTTATTTTGAAGTTTAATATAAGTTTTGAAAGGCTAAAGTTTGTAGCCTTTACAAGTTCCAGGTCCTATGTGTATCTGAAGGTCAGTGTATTTGAAATTTGACCCCATTCCCCGTTTCCCCTTCTGTTCCTAATTTCTTATTAAGTGTCTACACTAGACAACCAATTGCCAAGGGAGAAAATCTTGTCCTTCTCTGCCCCTGCACCCCGGCTGAGTCTCCTCCATGTGTCTGCCACTGCTGTAGCCTCCTCCAGCCTTTCATCACTTACGAGTTTCCCCTTCGCTCTCATTTGGAGGTGATGTTTCCACTAGTTTACGCTGACCGCTCACTGTGCTGTTGCTCAACAGAGGAGTCTCTGCCCCTTTCTTCTGTGTGCTGGGAGCTTGCCCTTGATGGACAGAAGGATCAGAGGTTGTGTACCTGTTTTATTCACAAATTGAGACTGATCTGTGCTTGCTCTTCATCTGCATCCTTCTGTCCTGGACACTGCTAACCGAGCCTGCTCAGCATTCCTCTTCATTCAGATGGTACAGAGTTGGCAGTAATGCTTCTAGTCTCTTGAAAAATAGGACCTCATGCTATCCCCATGTACCTGCCCAGCTCTCCTGGGCTCATCCAAAATTCCCTTCCAAGTTACCTTAGCTAAGGAGACATGGATTTCTTGGTTTGAGCTAAGTCCTATAGAAGTATGCCTCCTAGGAATCAAATGTGCTAGAAATTCTTAGGATATAATATGCAAAACTATATTGCCTTTGGGACCAACTTAGGATCATTTCCATGCAGGTTTATATATGGAGCATCTGGCACACTCTTCACTTCCTGGAACTTACCTTAGGTAGCTAAAAACAAGGGAGGAATGGGGGGAAAGGGGCTATAGATGACATGGAATTTTATGTAATCAAATCACAACTTTGTTGAAGCCCTTAAAAAAATTAATCAAGTTCCTTAGAGGATTACAGATGCTCCTCAGTTGCACTGTCATGGCTAGAGTTCTCTGTCACCACAAAAGTTCAGTGTTTTCTTCAACTCGGCCCCCAAGCTGGCTATAATTTCAGGGTAAGCCTGTATCAATCCTGCCCGCTGGTAAAAGGGGAATAGTCCTTTCTGCCTGTAATGTAGCAAAGGATGTTAGTGGGCACTCAGGCAACTTTCTATGCATCTGATAAGGAGATACTGGTATTTTTATATGGCCTGTAGGATTTCATAGGAGGCATAATGGAGAGTTTAGTTAAAGAGAAGTGTTCTTTTCTGATCTTTCTTATTTTTCTAGTAACAGGTCTCAGAACGGTGAGGCTACGTTTTGGAATGACCCAGATGGATAGACAGCAGGCTCTCTCCTCCAAGCTTCCCAACAGAACAAGAGGATTGTGAATAACCTGAGAGCTTTTTGAAGGATAATTGGGCGTTTAGCTATAGGAGAAGAAAAACTTCTGAAAATATCATCACTTTAAAGAAGCTTTCTGGGTGTGGATTTTCTTCTATGAGCTGTAACAAAGATGGGTGACAGCAAACTCAGAATGCTGTGGTCTCAACAGCCTTTATTTTATCTTACAAATCTCTTCAGTCATTGCTGTCTTTGGAATTCTAGTCACAGGTTCAACACAGTTCATGAATGTCTCTTTCCAAAGTGTTTCTAGTAAACACAAGAAAATTAGAATGAGACAGAGTGTCTTCTGAAAATGGACGAAGTCAGATCAGTTACTTTGGAAGAAGGCATACGTGTTAGGTAGAGTATAGAGGAGTAGTGATGGGCAGAGGAGAACTGGTACTGGCGAAAGCTTCAAAGGAACAGGGCTCTAGACCCACTGAGAGAGGAAAATGAACATTTGCTTTGCATGGTGCTCCTAGGGTCCACGTGGGCATCGATACAAATGCTCTCTACATATTTAATTCATAAAAGAAATGAAGAAAATTGACTAGTAAAAGCAAAACAGACAATGATATAGATAGCATGTTCCAACTCCTGCCTGTAATTTGTGTGTTTGAGTAGCTGTGGAAGACATATGATACACAGTGACATTGTCTGCCTATGAAAAAAGTCCCTGGGGACCAGGCCTGAGGTAGGATTTTCATGTTTTATGTAGTTACTTAAACGTTCTTTTTAAAAAGGAAATATCTAGAAGGTTTCTAGACTTATTTGAAGTGGCATGGATGGGGAAGCAATATAGGAAGAAGAGAAGGAGGAGGAAGAGAAATTGGAAGAGAAGGAGGAGGAAGAGGAGGAGGAGGAGGAGGAGGAGGAGGAGGAGGA
>NC_034592.1:5031808-5097382 GCF_900095145.1 Mus pahari | reverse complement strand
GAGGAGGAGGAGGAGGAGGAGGAGGAGGAGGAGGGTCAGGGAAGCTCCATGACAGTTGTTTTCTAAGTTATGAGGCTCAGGGTTCTTACACCTCCAGTTTTATTACTTCAGCTGCACTGCTGTTACATTAGCCTTTCTTGGCTGACCTAGAACTAAACTATCACTTATAAAGTCTTCTCTAGGAGAAATGCTGCAGTGTTCCAGAGAGAATACAAAAGTAAATCACCTCCACCCACTCTCTTTCCATTGCACATGTATCACATTCCTTTAAAAAAAGAAAACTTAACTTAATAAAAGAGTCTAGGTTTATCCCAGGAGGCCCTGTGCAGCCTCAGTCTGACTCATTTAATCAGAAACATCGAAAACTGGCCTGGGGAGAGCAGTTAGCTGGTAATGGACTTGCTATGAGGACTTGAGGGCTTACAAAAGGCTGGACATGGTGATTCTCAGCTATAATCCCTGAGGTGGAAAATGGACATTAGAGGAGCCCTGGGGTTTCCTAGCCTGCTTGTCTAGGTGGTTTGATCTGCTGCACTTCAGTGAGAGAGCTTAAGACTACTGATTACAATCTCTGGACATAGTGTGCATCAACCCCTGTGCACATGTGCACACAGATGTAAACCTCCCACCCCCACCCCCCGGCAAGAAATGACTAAGAATTTGAGGTTGTTATGTGCGTGGCCACTGGTTTTATTGTTGTTGTTATTGTTGATTTACTGTTTCAACAAGATGCCTTAGTTTCACATGTTTTTGTACAGCTGGTTTATATGTCTATGCAAGGGGCATCATTTGTTTTTCTTTATTTTATGTGCCTAGTAAAAGACTATTGGCATTTAGTAAATATTTTATGAGTTAATAGTCAAAGTGAGGACAGAGGGAAAATGCTTATCTTTCTTCTCCTACAATTTTAACACATAAAACTTTCATGGCCCCATAAAGTATTTCAAAAAGGGCTTAAATCTAAGGGTTTAAATCAATGTTGAAATCAGTGACATTTTTTGCCAAATAATTCTTTATCACGGACCACTGTTCTGTGTGCTATGGAATGGCTCACAGGGTCTCTACTCTCTAATGACAGTGACTGTTCCTAACTGGGGACATCGAAAATGTCTCTAGCTATTGCTAAATGCCTCTTGGGATGAGAATTGCATGACTTAGCAATTGTTGATTTAAACTGGTAAGAACAGGTATGCCAGTTTATCTCAGCCAAAAGGCAGAGAAGTGATTTGGAGTCTTAGTAAGGATGTAGTATTGCTGATGTAGCAGAAGCCATAGGGCTCAAACCAAACCAATGACTCATTGCAATGAACATCCACAAGTAAAGATGAGTGGACAACAGGTTATACTATGGGATACACTGACACACTATAATTTTCACAATGAGATCTTTTGTTTATTTTTAAATTTTTGTTTGTTATTTTTTATTCATAGGTTACAAGGGCAGAGGGTAGATACAGAGGGATGGGGAGATGAGTAGGACTGGGATGTATGGTGTGAAGTTCACAAAGAATCAATAAAAAGTTAAAAAACAATTAATTTAAAATTTGGTGGGTGTCTAAGGATTCATCCATATGGAGAAATTATTCTTCAAATGCTAGAGACCTCGTTGAGGAGGCCAAGTAAAGCCCCTGTAAGGTTGCATCTTGCCTTGATGTGGCCAGCAAATGTATCCCAGTGCATAGAGAGAAGTCAGGCTGTGGTCTATCTGGCATTTGTCTCCTCCTTTTATTTCTGCTAGGTTCCTGGATAGGACAAGGTCTTGGGTCTAGCATGAAGTCGGAGTCTACCTGTGCAGATCAAGATTAGGTTTGTATCACCTGTCGGCATGCACAGGAATCAAGCACAGATTTGATGGGTCTACCCTCAAATCAGCTGTGTTCTGCCACTTCCAATATCATATCTAGAAATCAGTTCTTATGAATTTGGAGTGCACCTCAGAATGCAATGACTTCACAGTCATGGTGCTGATCACGATCTACCATGTTCTGGGTGGGAAATGCTTCTGCTTACCTTCCCCCACACTTCCTTGGATTGCAGTTTCTCTATTTCTGTGAGTTTGGCACCATTTTGTTTGCCATTATTTAAGACCTTTCTTTTCTTTCTTTTATTTATTTTTTATTACTTTTATTTTTTATAGTCCAGCCTCATTTCCCCCCCTCCTGGTCCCCCTCCCACGGTTTCTCATCCCATTTCTCCTCCCCCTGTCTCCAAGAGGATGTCTTCTGACCTCCGCCCTGCCCCCGCCCCCTGCCAGGCCTACCTACTCCCTGTAGCCCCAAGTCACTCATCTCCCACTGAGGGCAGACCAGGCAGTCATCTGCTGTATATGTCCCGGGGGGTGGGGGGAACCCTCTTCACCTCTTCGTGTATCCATAAGTTTCCCCACAGTGGACTGGTACATCAGCTGCCAAGTGGGTTTGTAGAATCTCCTTCCTCAGAGGTCTTTAAAAATAGAACAAAATACCCATCTGTTCACAATGGTTTGGGTGCAGTCCTGCTGATTAGAAAGGATAGACTAGGGTTTTTTTTCCTGTCAAGGTTCATTTCTGTCTTGAGTGCTCTTAAGTGGATGAATTTGCTTTTTGGCATAGAGGGGTTCATGGAGTAAAGCATCGCTGTATGAATTTATGAGGTAATACTGCACACATCCTTCTTAAATACAATGACCCTCTGCAGCTTTTAATGCTCCTGAAGCTCTTACTATACCTGGAGCCTTGCAATCATTGTCTGAGGTAGATGGGAATATTCTGGTGTTAGGGTGCCCACTTGCTTACTACTTTCACGTGTGCATGCTCATGCATGTAAGCATCAGGTGTATGTGCGCATGCTCATGCATGTAAGGGTCAGGTGGTGGCTTGCTGAAGCATTATCTTTTTCAGTTTTGTGTGCTCTGGGGATCAAAGTCAGGGCGCCAAGCTTGGTGATAGCCTTTACTCATGGAGGCATCTTGGTGGGTGGCTCAGGGAGTCTTAGGATACTTGACTCAAGTCTCACCTTCCTCTTGACTGCAGATGCTGGCCTTAAGATACATCATCTTTTTCTCCTGACCCTGTGGCTTTTTTGTGGGCTTCTGTCTTTTACTGTGTCTAGACATTTGATTTGTAGCCATAAAATTTTAGGGTTATAACAATTTTGGGAACCTGCTTAGGGAACTATGGCCTACTTTATTTTTGGAAAAGGTATAGCTTCTAATTAACTGTAGTCAGATTTGGGTCCAGTCTTACTGCCCCTACCATGTTCATGTATATTTTTTATTTATATGTGCTATATATATATATATATATATATATATATATATATATATATATAATATGAATATAAAATTTAAGTTTGTGTTTGTGTCTCTTAGTTATGCATGTACATATGTTTATGTATATGTTGGTATATGCTTGTTTGTGGACCTATGTGTAGGTATGTGTGCTTTGGTGTGCACATATATGCACAGTGCATGTGCTCCCATTTTGGTCAGAGTGCAGCTAAAAGCTGAGTAGCCTTACCTGAGGGGAAGTTCCAGATCTTTACAAAATTATACCAGTTGTTCAGAGCCTAGTGATTCCACAGCTCGAGCTCTGTGTGGCTGAAACCTATGCAGGGCTGGAATCATGAAGAAAGGGCTATGCAAAACGGTCACTCCTTTGAGGATATAGCTACTACAGGACAGACTCTAAAGCAGGTGTCGGTGTGGGGAGAAATATGTCTGTCTTGTCCTTTCCTTGCTCTATGGGACAGACTTCCAAAAAGTAAATGATGCTGGATTAGTATTTAAGAGTCTCCTGGGACATGGACAAGATAGTCATAGAAATGGGGAGCTGGACTACAGGCATATAGAAAATTAGCACATTCATCCCTCCCTTGTGTGTGTGTGTGTGTGTGTGTGTGTGTGTGTGTGTGAAGTTTTTTTTATCATTTTCCTAAATTTACCTTAGACCAGAAAAAATTCACTTGGAATAGAATTTCTCTGGATTTTCTTACCAATTCAATACATATATTCAATACATATATCAATTCATATATTACGAAAAGGTATTCACCTTCTCTGTGGCCATTTCAGAATGTTTACAAAGATAAAAAAAAAAAAGAATAGCTTGCTGGCCATGATTGTGTGTCTAGAATCCCAGCACTCAGCAAGATTGCTACTTTGAGGTTAGCCTTGTCTCCACAGTGAAACCCTGTCTACCCTGTCTACCCTGTCTCGAATTAGTCTTTCCATTACTTAGATTAGGAACCATTGCTAGAAAATGGTGTTCCTTTTGCAATACCAGAGAACAGGATGGGGAATATGCAATATTTTGAATAATCCCCACTAGTGTTTCAGACGCCAAGTGTAGGGCCCTGCTACTTGCTTTGGTTAATTTCAAATGTTGCCTCATTGTTATTTTATTTGTGGGTGTTATGTCTATAAAGTGTTTACATGATTTACAGAATAGAAACTCTATCATTTTTGCCTTTATTCTTTTCATTCCTGGTCTGCTCCTTTCTTGGAGATATATATATATATTACTGGCTTTGAGTCATCTACGGTCTTTTGGTTTTGATGTGTAGGACTGTGTGTTTATATAGTGTGTGTTATCCGTGTGCTGTTTGGCTAGTAGAGGATGCTGTCTGATGTCGTTGCTTCTCCCCATTTCCTGCTGATCCCAGGGAGCACTCCCCAGGCATGTGGCTGTCTGCCTTGTGCCTCTGACAGCTCCAGTATATGGCTGGGCTGCAGTTTTTCCAACCAGTCCCTTGCTGATGGGCATTTGGGCCATTTCCAGTCCTTTGCTATTACTAGTGTTGCAATGAATAATAATGTACATTTATCATTCCATGTTTTCACCAGTTTTACCCTTGGGGTTGATTTTTATGAGAGAGACTGATGGGTTAAAAAGTAAATGTGTATGCAATTTTGGTAGATATTGCCAAACTCCCCCCCTCCGCTGGGTTGAGTCATTTGTGCTCCCAACAGTAATATATGACATAGTCTGTTTCTCCAGTCTCACCAACATAGTATATCATCAAAGTTTTGGAATTTCTGCTCTTTTAAAAGGTGAAAAATGGAACCTTATGCTTTGGTTCTCACTGTTCTTATGATTGAAAATGTCACATTTTTACATCTTTCCTTCCTTCCTTTCCTTTCCTTTCCTTTCCTTTCCTTTCCTTTCCTTTCCTTTCCTTTCCTTTCCTTTTTTCTTTCTTTCTTTTTTGCAAAGTTTGTTCCCATGTATTCTTCAGCTTTTTTTTGACAACAAGATGATGTTAAGTTTTCCCCTTTGTGTTTGAGCTGGGGATATTTTTTCACTCGCAACCTATAAAGGAATTCCTCTATGTTCTCTTGTTTTTCTTTAGTACAATTTTCCAGAATTATATATTAAGGAATCTTGCCGCTCCTTCTCAGGCTTCAGTGCACACACTCTGGTCTGTTTCTGACTGCCAATCAATTCCATCTCTGGATGCTCCAGTGTCACACAGCTCTGATAACAGAGATGCGATGCTGGGTGTGACAGAGTCTTTTAAAATAAGAGGAGCAACAACATGATCCCAATGTTTACAGAAATGTCTAGTTTAAATGGACATTTTAGAGGAATCATGAACAGGCTATCTTTAGTATGTTGTACAAGGAAGAAAAGAGGGGCTCAGTGAGGTCATAAAACTGATCTGAGATCACCCAGCTAGTGAGCAGTGGAACCAGAACCAATGTCCTTCTTTGGGTTGGCTGATTTCTAAAGATACCAAGCTTCCAGCAAGGACCTGGCCCATACTGTATAACTTCTCTTGCTCTAAAATATTTTGTTAATTTTGACTACTTAGGATAATATATAATTTAACTTATTTTAAACACTAACAAAATAAGACTTTTAGAACTAAGTCTTGAAACTTTTGAACAGGGTCATAGTAATGTAGGGAGGAAAGCCAGAGTCTATGATTATCCAAGAAATATATTGCTTTTGTTTCTCATCTCCAGAATTTCGTTTTTCTTTGTCTCCCCTTCCTTTCTCCCCCCTGCCCCCATCTGCTTTCCTACTTGCTCTCCTTTGGAGACAGAGCTTGCTGGGTAGCCCAGGCTGGCCTCCAACTCTCGATTTTCCTACTTCAGCCAGTAGAGTTCTTGAATGCTGGGATTATTGGTATGGCAACACAAGAGCTCAGGATTTTTTCCATGAATGCCCTGTTACTTTATTATGATCATGTTAAACAGAAACAATAATATTTCTTAAGCACATACTTAGCACTGCTTTGAGTGCACATCAAGTATTTTACTGCCACCAAGCCCATCCGCAGGTTTTGTCTGTGTAGCAGTGCTCTCAGTGAAGAATGCTTTGCTTTGAGAAGTTCAATAATTCACCCAACCCTGCAGAACGAATAAATGACGGTGTTCAGATTCTAACTCCTGTGTTTACCCCAGCATCAGTTTTGACTACAATGCTGTGTCCTGTATATATTGCTTTGGATCCTGTTACCACATCACTATTTTAATAGAGTTTTTCAACCTTATTTCTTTATCGTGTTACATTTGATTCACAATGCTGCCTTTCTTTTAGCATACTTACTTCATCACATTTTAACAAATTATAGATATTTGCCTCTTAGATATTAATAGTATCCTTGCTTCTCTCCAAAGAAATATCTTGAAAGGGAAATGAAATCAGATAGTTTAGAGGGAACTGGTGTAAGAGAGAGAAATAGACATCAATTTTATATCAAAATTTTCATGCTACCTTCATTTCCCATCAAGCTTTTCTGAGGTTCACAATGTTGTAGATTCCGTATTGCCATGGAGATAGCTGATACATAGTAGTGAGCGACAGATGTGTGACATCAGCAGGCACATGAGGAAGCATGGACTCCTTGCTGCTGCTATGCACTTGTCCCTATGGAGAAATAGTTCAGAGCACTTTGAGTAAAGAAATCAATTGAATGTGCCAACTAGTATGAAATTCCACTATTTTAGATGACAGTATTTTGCCAACAGTTAATTTTTTTCCTTCGGATTTTTCCCTTTATTAACATATTTTCATCATACACAGTCTTGGGCATAATGTAGACAACTTTTTTCTAATGTGTTATGTACTTGATCACATCCAACCTTCCTCTCCCTTCTTTGTTTCTCCTCCTCCTCCTCCTCCTCCTCCTCCTCCTCCTCCTCTTCTCTCCTCTATCTAGTCTCCTCTCTTCTCTGGTCTCTCTTTTGCTCTATTGATGTGTGTGTGTGTGTGTGTGTGTGTGTGTGTGTGTGTGTCTGGGAGCGCACATGCACACACATAAAGAGTCTTTGTACTTTTATGTCTATAAGGAATTTTATCAAATGAGAGAAGACTTGAGATACTTATCTTTCTGCATCTAACTTATTTTACATCATAAGATCGCAGTTGTATCTAGTAAATTATGTTATCTAGGAAATAACATAATTTCATTTTTTATTGTATATTTTATTTATTGACATTATCCCCTTTCCCAATTTTCCCCCAGAAACCCCTATCCCATCTCCCCCTCCCCCTGCTTCTATGAGGGTGTTCCCCCGCCCACCTACCCACTTCTGCTTTCCTGGCTTGGCATTCCCCTACACTGGGGCATTGAACCTTCACAAGATCCAGGTCCTCTCCTGGATGTCCGACAAGGCCATCCTCTGCTATAGCATTTGCTATGTTGATGTGTATTCTTTCTATTCCTAATTTCTTTAGGACTTTCTTCATGAAGAGATGTGAGACTTGTGAGGCCTATTCTATGCCTCTTGAGATGACCAGTTCATTTTTATCCTTGAGCCAACTAATGTGATGTTACATTTATTGATTTGCTTGTATAGAAACACCCTTGCACTCACGTCCATTCAAGGAAAAACTTACCATGCATAATCAGCATTTAACCCAGGAATCAAGGATGGTTTGATATGAGAAAGTCTTTAATACAATCAAGTTGATGTGCTATTGGTAGTGATCAAAAGCTCACAAAATACACCGTTTAATCCTGGAAAGGCCTTTGTCAAAGTTCAGCAATCTCTAACAATTTTGTAATCCTTGGAGTTGATGCATTTTCACTTTTTCCCAGTAAATTGTGAACATTTATTATTTTTATTACCAGTCAGGAATTTATGACAAATTTTAAAAGCCCTTTGTGCTCTATTATGCCCCTTTATTTTCCAAGCTAATAAATTATATAATGGTCTTTCAATAAGTATTTTAAAGAACTGTTCTGCTAGTGCTTATCTTTTGAGAATTACTGTCTCAGGGCAGGCCTTGCTCCGGGCGTCTTCCTTTTCCTACGGCCAGTGTGAAGGGGTCTGCGCTCCCTTCGAGCATGGGTTGCTTCTCTTGAGGAAATGCTGTTGAACATGGCTGTTTGCGCCTGCTCTAAGGCTTGACAGTGGCTCTCCCAGCCACTTCCACGGTGTAATGACTTCATCTTTGTATGTCTGCCAGATGACTAGTGTTCCATGAAAGTCTGTCCCAGCCTCAGCATGCCTTTGCCTGAGCCCCTTTCCCCTTCCATTGAGAACAACTCTTAGCTCCTTTCTCTCTCTGCTCTCTACTCCCTGTCTCACACATCCTTAAATGATCTTAAATCTTCATCTTTACAGCCTTAATAGCCCACGTTACCAGCCTCAGTCCTTTACATGCACTGTTGTAAAATCAGGGGCCCATTGATTTTCTTTCCCTTCATGCATCCTTCCTACCCTGGTGGCTAGATTTGTTGAACTATATTGAACTATATTGAACTTGGGTGGTGCTCCATGCTTAAAATGTCATGAGTCAAGGTTTCTGATGGAATGACTTATAAAAATGACTGCTTGACATTTGAAGCTGTCTTGCTTGATTTTCATGAGTTCTTTCTGCCTATGTCTTCCCAATGCCATGCTGAACTTGTCCCTTGTGGGGTCACCATGTGTGATGTCGTTGCATGTGTCTGCATGGTGCCTGCTGAGCAGTGTTCTCTCTTTAGAGAAGTGGAGTCATCATTAAAATCTGTGCATGAAATTCCAAAGTTCTCCTAATAGTTTTTCTTCATTCTCTGAGGTCTCGCCACACTCTGGGCTTGGATGATGTCATTATATTTTCTCATTGTATGGCAGATATAGAACAATTCCAATTGGAGAATATGAAGAAGTCATTACATTATAACACCTTTTGAAGGAGGTTCAGGTTTTCTATTTCTTGCAAATGTTTAACATAATTGATTTATACTACATAGTTTAAACATTGGTGTTTTGAACCAAATATTGATCACAATATATACATAACCAATAAACCAATAAACCTCTTTAAATTTCAGACCTCTAAATGTCATTGATTTGTCTTGTAAACCAGAGGATTTTAAAATATTCCTTTGCAAGATGTTAATATCACTAAAAACATCAAACAGAGCTCACATAAAGATAATTGTGTGGGTCATCTCATTTAATTTAGGAAGCAATCTTTTGGTTTTCACATTTCTACTAACATAAATCATTTAACTAAAATATCACTTGAAGTATAATAAAGTTATTACTATGCTAGCCGTGAGAGACAATGTTAATTAAATTGGAAGATAATGTTAATGTCTAATAAGGCAACTATTTCCTTAGTTTTGAAGACATGAAAAGACTATATTGTTATACTGTGTCTAAGAGCCAGAAATTTTTGCAACAGATTGAGTGCTATGATAAATATCAGCTCTTCATAGTCTTGGATAGTGTCTTTTTCTAATATATCAAGCTTGAACTCCCCATGAAATCTCTGTGGAGATAAATGCTTTAAAACTTTTCAAGCCAGTGCTTTTGCTCTACCAGAATTTAATCTCACATGGATTTTGTTTATTTTTATTTTGGATACAGAAGCATGAACACACCAAGTGTAGTTACATCCATGGTCATTCTCATGGCTTGAGGATACATGTCTGTTAAAGGTATGTGTAATCTACCCACACAATTTCATGTGTTTGAGTACAGTGGACTTTAAAATTGGACTGACTCTGAGAATGTCTTTGTAGCTGTCTTTCCACAACAGATGGACTATATGTTTGGATTTGTTGTTGTTGTTGTTTATTTTGTTTTGTTTTGTTTTGGGGGGAACAACTCAAACTTACTAGGTAGATGAGGATACCATGGAACTTCTGTCCTCTTCCTTCTTCCTAGGTGTTGGGATTACAGATGTGTGAGGTTACAAATCCAGCACACCTAGTTCTGGAAATAGGCTTTAGAAATGTTGTACTTCATAAGCTACCAAACTGCATGTGGATTTCTCCTCTCTCTCTCTCTCTCTCTCTCTCTCTCTCTCTGGTTTTGGTTTTGGTTTTGGTTTTGGTTTTGGTTTTGGTTTTGGTTTTGGTTTTGGTTTTGGTTTTGGTTTTGGTTTTGGTTTTGGTGTTATTTTGAGACCAAGTCTCACCAAATAGTCCAGGTAGCCTGATACTCAGACCCCTTTTCCCTCTGCTTCTTCAGTGCTAGGGTTACAGGTATGAACAACCTTGGCTATGTACAGATCTTAACATTTGATTTATAGTCAAAATACAAAGGGAGTCTTTGAAAATGCAATTCAGGCCCTCTGCACACATGTTACAGCTGTGCAACTTGGTTGTCATGTGGGACACCTAACAGCGGGAGCAGTGACTGTCTCTGACTCTGTTACATGTTTTTGGATCCCTTTCCTCTAACTTTATTGTCTAGCCACAATAGGAGAAGATGCACCTATCCCACTGGAACTTGATGTGCCATGGCTGGTTGCTATCCATGGGAGGTTTGCCCTTTTCTGAGAAACACAGGAAGGGTGGGGCGGAGAGAGACAGGGAGGAGAGGAGTGAGGGAAAACTGGTTGGGATGTAAAGTAAATAAATAAATTAATTAATGAAAATACAGTTCACCTGTACAAGTTCACAGTGTTGAATACATACCATGAGTCTATAGTGAAGTGATATAGGACGTAGGATATACAGTCGTGTAGGATATCCTGGTTTGAAGCTCCTTTTGGACTTTATTCCTGGAATGAATTCATTTCCTAGGATTTATGAGCATTGCATATATTAAATATAAAGGATCTGAGCAAGCCATGAGAACAAGCCAGTAAGCGGTGCCCCTCATCTTCTCCAGTTCCTGCCTCTAGGTCCTGCCTTGAGTTTAGTGTTCTGACTTGCCTCAGTGATGAAATGTGAGAGTTGTAAGTCAAATAACCCTGTTCCTTCCCAAGTTGCTTTTGATCACAGATTTTCATCACAGAGAGACCTAGGCACTACAGAAATTGGCACCAAAAGTAGAGAATAGCTGTGTCTAATTTGATAGGACTGTGTTGTTTTTCACAGGATTGTGGAAGTGTTTGGGATTTGGGCTAAGAAAGCCCCTAAATTCTCAGAGATTACAAGGACATTGGTAACGGTGTTTCTGCTTTTGTGGAGGCCCCAGAGCTTGAGGGAGTCATAGAAAAAAGCTGAAGCCCAGCCCATCTAGGCAGGGACAAAGTCCTTGTAGAGAGACTATTGATGAAGGTGCATACTAAGTTGCAGTGGAAAGCCCAGTGTATTGGAAATGTCAGAAATCTGGAATGACAAATCATGTTTCCCAAATATAATCATGTCTCTTCTTCCTCTAGAATTTGTTTGCACTACAACAACGAACCCCTAAAAAATTATAAAAGACTTATTTTGGGAGATATTTTTATTAGATATTTTTTATTACATTTCAAATGTTATCCCCTTTCCTGGTTTCCCCTCCAAAACCCACCTATCCCCTATCCCTGACCCCTGCTCACCAACACACCAACTCCTGATTCCTGACCCTGGCATTCCCCTATACTGGGGCGTAGAACCTTCACAAGACCAGGGGCCTCTCCTTCCACTGATAACCGACTAGGCCATCATCTGTTACATATGCAGCTAGATCCATTAGTCCCACCATGTGTTTTCTTTGGTTGGTCGTTTAGTCCCAGGGAGATCTGGGGTTACTGGTTATTTCATACTGTTGTTCCTCCTATGGGGCTGCAAACCTTTTGAGCACCTTGGGTACTTTCTGTAGACCTCTCATTGGGGACCATGTGCTGTGTACAATGGATGGTTGTGAGCATCCACTTCTGTATTTGTCAGGCAGCTATTTCAGGCTAATGTCAGCAAGCTCTTGTTGGCCTCCACAATAGTGTCTGGGTTTGGTGATTGTATATGGAAAGGATCCCCAGGTGGGGCAGTCTCTGCTCCACATTTTGTCTCTGTAACTCCTTCTATGGGTATTTTGTTCCCCCTTCTAAAAAGGATTGAAGTATCCACACTTTGGTCTTCCTTCTTCTTGAGTTTCATGTGTTTTGCGAATTGTATCTTGGGTATTCCGAGCTTCTAGGCTAATAACCACTTATTAGTGAGTGCATATCGTGTGGATTCTTTTGTGATTGGGTTACCTCACTCAGGATGATATCCTCCAGATCCATCGATTTGCCTAAGAATTTCATAAACTCATTGTTTATAATTGCTGAGTAGTACCCCATTGTGTAAATGTACCACATTTCTGTATCCATTCCTCTGTTGAGAGACATCTGGTTTCTTTACAGCTTCTGGCTGCTATAAATAAGGCATCTATGAACATAGTAGAGCATGTGTCATTATTACCAGTTGGAGCATCTTCTGGGTATATGCCCAGGAGTGGTATTGCTGGATCTTCTGGTAGTAGTATGTCTAATTTTCTGAAGAACTGCCAGACTGATTTCCAGAGTGGTTGTACCAGCTTGCAATCCAACCAACATTGGAGGAGTATTCCTCCTTATCTTTTTTGATAACTTTAGGTTGAAAGTCAATTTTATTCGATAGTAGAATGGCTACTCCAGCTTGTTTCTTGGGATCGTTTGCTTAGAATATTGTTTTCCAGCCTTTTACTCTGAGATAGTGTCTGTCTTTGTCACTGAGGTGGGTTTCCTGTATGCAGCAAAATGTTGGGTCCTGTTTACATATCCAATCCTTTAGTCTATGTCTTTTTATTGAAGAATTGATTCAATTGATATTTAGAGATATTAAAGAAAAGTAATTGTTGCTTTCTGTTATTCTTGTTGTTACAGTTGGAATTTTGTTCATGTGGTTATCTTCTTTTAGGTTTGTTGAAAGATTACTTTCTTGCTTTTTCTAGAGCCTAGTTTCCCTCCTTGTGTTGGAGTTTTCCCTTTATTATCCATTGAAGGGCTGGATTTGTGGAAAGATAGTGTGTAAATCTGGTTTGTCATGGAATACCTTGGTTTCTCCATCTATGGTAATTGAGAATTTTGCTGGGTATAGTAGTCTGGGCTGGCATTTGTGTTCTCTTAGGGTCTGTATGATATCTGCCCAGGATCTTCTGGCTTTCATAGTTTCTGGCAAGAAGTCTGGTATAATTCTAATAGGTCTGCCTTTATATATTTCTTGACCTTTTCCCCTTACTGCTTTTAATATTCTTTCTTTATTTTGTGCTTTTGGTGTTTTGATTATTAAGTGACGGGAGTAATGTCTTTTCTGGTCCAAACTATTTGGGGATCTGAGGGCTTCTTGTATGTTCTTTGGCATCTCTTTCTTTAGGTTAGGGAAGCTTTCTTCTATAATTTCATTGAAGATATTTACTGGCCCTTTATGTTGGAAATCTTCCTTCTTATCTATACCTATTATCTTTTGGTTTGGTCTTCTCATTATGTCCTGGATTTCCTAGATGTTTTCAGTTAGGATCTTTTATCATTTTGCATTTTCTTTGATTGATGTGTCAATTCTTTCTTTGGAATCTTCTGCACATGGGATTCTCTCTTCTATCTCTTGTATTCTGTTGGCAATGCTTGCATCTATGCCTCCTGATTTCTTTCCTAAGTTTTCTATCAATAGTGTTGTCACCCTTTGTGATTTCCATTTTTAGATCCTGGATGGTTTTGTTCATTTCCTTCACCTGTTTGATTGTGTTTTCCTGTAATTCTTTCAGGGATTTTTTTTGTGTTTTCTCTTTAAGGGCTTCTACCTATTTAGCTGTGTTCTCCTGTATTTCTTTAAGGGAATTATTTATGTCCTTCTTAAAGTCATCAATCAGCACCATGAGATATGATTTTAAATCAGAATCTTGCTTTTCCTCTGTGTTGGGGAATGCAGGACTTGCTGTGGTTGGAGTACTGGGTTCTGATGATGTCAAGTAGTCTTGGTTTCTGTTTGTAAGTTCCTTGCGTTTGCCTTTTGCCATCTGGTAATCTCTGGTGTTAGATGTTTTTGTTGTTTCTGGCTGGAGTTTGTTCCTCCTGTGAGTCTGTAAGTCTGTGTCAGCACTCCTTTTGGGGAAGCTCTCCTCTGGAAGACCAGTGCACAGAGGGCTGCAGAATGGCCCCACCTCCTGGGTGTAGATGTAGGCCCTTAGGACCCTGTCCCAGCTGTTCTGCCACATCTGTGACCTGTGTGCTCCTGAGTGGGCCCACAGTAGAGAGTCACTTGAAAGCAAGTGGCAATCTCCCCTGAATCCTGGGGTTAGAGCACTCCCTGGAGGCAAGCTCTCTGCTGGCAAGGAAGGTGCACAGAGGGCTGCGGAATAGCCCAGCTTCTGGGTGCAGATGTACGCCCCTTGGTCCTTATAAACATATACACTATAAATATTTAGGCTAAAATATTTTATTTTAACAGGACATTCACCATTATCATGTTCTGGAAAAGTAAGAAATGCTAAGTTAGTTGAATGTGTCAGGAAATACAGAACTAGTTAAAGGAAATAGTATGCCTTCAAAAAATTATAAAGTTCTTTGCACTCTATCCCAGAAAATTGAATATAATATACTTTCTCATGCTGTAGAAACTTCTACATTCTGGACTTAACCACATTAATTGGTAATCAGCTGACCTTATAAAATTTAATTTTGAGACATGTATCATGTTTTACGTATCACAGGCTGGTTTCAAACTGTCTTCTTGAACCTTCTGATCCTCCTGCTCTGCATGTAGAGTCCTGGGTTATAGGTCTGTGGCATACCTGGCTTTCTGGTCAGAACATCTTTTTTAAAACATCTGGTGAAACTTGTTAAAAATGTAAATTGTTATACATTTTTTTTAAAAGCCCCAACTTCCTTGGTGTGTTGGTGTCCTTCTACAACCCCAGCCGGGACTTGGGTGCCTGAGGACAGTCCACCCACCAAGAATCAGCCTGGGCTACCCAGTGGGACTGTCAGGCTCCCAAAGGAAGCCAACCATGAACAAACCAGCAAACCCATCCACTTAAGAACACTCTGGGGTAAAACTATTTACCTCTTTACTCTGTTCAGATGCATTCCCTAAGGACTTTCGAAGAAAATAACATGTACAATGATTTTATATGCTAAAGTAATGTATCAAGTGCAGTCTTGCTCCAAAACCCAGGTAGTTATCTATCTGTAGGCAAGATGTTGCATAGAAGTAGAGTACCCACCTACTATCCAAGTCTATTATCATGAAACACAACTTAAATTTTGTTTCACTGTATGCCAAGGAAAAGAATGTTTCAGCTGACCTTACATCAATACAAAGCTTAAGCTCAGAGGTTCTTGGAGTACAGTTGTGTTTTTAAAAGCGTAAAATTTTTGAATAATATGCTATGGAAAACCTAAAAGTGGTTTTTGTGTGCCTTTAAAATGGTTAGATTTATGACAATTAGAAGGCAACATTTTTAGAATTATTTATACAGCTAAATAAGATTTTCATTTTTATCCTACACTACATATAAAAAAGCTGCAAATTAAAGGATTATTTGTTTAGCATAGCTTCTATTTCACAGCTATATTGGAGTGAGCTCCTGTTGTCTAGCCTCCATACATCAATGGAATTGTTGAGCTTTATTGTCCATTATATTTCCTAGTTCATGTAAATCAGAGAGTACAGAGTATAAAAGTCACTGCTATGACACTGCTGTGGACAAACATTTACTTTATTCCCAATTTTTAGGTGTTGTAACCCATTTAAAGAGAATTTAAGGGAACAGCTGTATACAAAGGGCAGACTCTGTTTGGATGTGGGGAACCCAATCTTTAAATTAGTTTCTGCTTGATTGGTTTGTGTGTGTGAACTCTAACATGCATCTAAATATTTTGATAAAAGTACCAGTTACAAGCTCTGTTGATCTTGGTTTATCAACAGCAAAAATGCCATTTAAGCTATTTTGAAATCCTGCCCTTTAGATTGATTTCATCAACAGAGACAGAGAAGAACAGAGAAGGGTTATAATTATATACATTAAAAATGCCCATTGTCAAATCTGGAAAATTGAATCATGTGCCATGGTTCACATCTGTAATCCTTTCATACCTGTAACCCTAGCTTAAGGCAAGAGAATCACAGGTTTGAGACCATTGAGAGTCATATTGAAAGTTCAAGGCTTCTCTGTGTGACTGTGTGAGGCCATCAGAACATTAAAAAGAAATATTTTAAAGGACCCTGGATGCAGCAGTAGGTGCTTAGAATATGTAAGTCAACCTGTGCCTCAGCACTGCAAGGAAAACAAAAACAAACAAACAATCAAAAAACAAAAAACAACCAACCAACCCTCCCCAAACTACAAAACATAAACTTTGGAAGAATGGCCTCTGGTTGATTGGCATTTCTTGGTCCGTGTAATGCTAGATTTTGACTTTTGTTGTTAATTACTGTGATGTGGGGTTGTCAGCTTAGCATGCACATTTCATCCTTTTTTTGGCCATTATGCTAACAAACTTGATGTCTCTTTAAGATTAAAAGTGTTTTCTTATTGGAAAAATATAAACCCTAGGAGAGATGATGAATATTAAACATTTACCAGTCCACTAGTGTTTGCAAGTATATTTATCACTAAACATGAAACTTTCTCCAGTTAGGCTCTCTCCAGATGAAGCATCTTCATAATAGCTGCCCCTTTGCCATTGCTTCTAATTCTTACAGCCTTGTTCTCACAGATCACAGTGACCAAATTGTCTCCATCCCACAAAGAGTTATCTCTTTAAAATAACCATCAATAAAGACAATTCTTTGAAGTTGGAAATTGAAAGCAATGATAGAAAGAAATCAAAGTAGTACAGTGTTCACTGCTGTTCAGTCTAGCAGGGTCTGCACACATTGAAGCATTGAAGCAATTAAGACCCGGGTTTGCGTCTTTATTGTGAGAATTTGGGTGAAGTCACCAGAGCAGCTTCCAGCATCCTCATCTGTGAAATGAATGCTGGGAGGATTAAATGGGATTTTATATACACTGAGAGGGAAGAGACTAAGCATTCTTCACTGCTGCTTCCACAGCCACATAGAATTCATGTTCTTCCAAGAATCCAGCAGTGCTGGGGTCAGAGCAAATACAAATTGATGCTAGCTGTGATTTTCTGAGATACTGCTTTTAAAGTCGATGTTCTTCATTGCACACATGTGCACATGCACACGCATATATATATATGCATATACACATATGTGCATATATGTATGCATATATGAGTGCATATATATATATATTAGCAGTCTTCAGCTATACATTTGGTTGGCTCCATTAAGAGCAGTTAGGTATATCAAGAAAAACTGATACCCATGGTTCAAGATCTTTTCAATCAAGTATTTGAGACTTATAGGAAAGTCTCATCTCTGTGAAATACTTTCGTTCTCTAAATGGAGACTGGCATCTCCCAAAGTCTCATATTGTCTAGTGACTTTGCTTTGCAATGTGGCTTTAAAGTTTTAACTAGCTGTTTATTATTTGTTGAAAAATTGTATTTTAAAATTAGTCTTATGAATAAAAAGTGGGAGCATCAATGAAGGGTAGATATTTCACTATTTGAATTTTTTGCTATTCATGTAGAAAATTAAAGAGTCAATATCTTGAATTTCTGGTATTTTAAATATCATTCTCACCAAAAAATAAGAAATTATGCAATCATGTCTTCATTGAATTTAATTAAAATGTTATTCAAAATTTAGTTCATTATAGTGAAAGTTTAAATGCTTGATAAAAATATATTTCTATACAGAGGACTCTGATTTTGATAGTTCTGGAAGCTAAAGTAAATTAGGTATCTTATTGCTTGCCTTTTAGAATGCCAAAATTATTAAAAAGGTTAATCTTAAATGCATTTTTCTAGATGAAGGCATATGCAATCAAACCGAACAATGGTTAAGAATGTCTAGTCTTATAGTGCTACTATAGCATCACTCAATATTGCTGCCTTGGGTTAGTGTCATCTCTGAACACTTTAGTGTGGCTAGTCTGAAATAAGATGAGGTTAGATTTAGTCAGTTTTGTTCATTGGATAGATAAAAGTAGCACTTGGCTTACAAAAGACAATACATGTGCACATACCCATATGCACACACCCATATGCATACACCCATATGCACACACCCACATGCACACACCCACATGCACACACCCACATGCACACACCCATATGCACACACCCATATGCATACACCCATATGCACACACCCATATGCATGCCACATAATACTAGGACATGAGAACAAACCTTTCCTTATATATAAACACTTGTGGCAAACAAGAGATTTCAGAGAGAGAGAGAGAGAGAGAGAGAGAGAGAGAGAGAGAGAGAGAGAGAGAGAGAACCAGTCTAAATTAGACTAGCTTTTACCCTTCTGTATTACTGATTATTTTATTTACTTACTTCTTGCTAGGTGTTTTGTTTTGTTTTTCAATACAGGATTTCTCTGTATAGCCCTGGATGTCCTGGAACTCACTCTATAAACCAGTCTGACCTCTAACTCAGAGATCTGTCTGCCTCGGCCTCCCAAGTGCTATGATTAAAGGCGCTAGCCACAACTGCTAGGCGTTATGAGTTTTACAGTCTATACAGAAGGAATAATTTCACTTGGCTAATGATAGTAAGAAAGGGTAAAAATTAAAAGTTCAAGGCACATAGGGAGAATAGAATTTCTGAGGAGCTGCTGCTTCCACAGTTAATTGATGGGGAATTATATTATTTGTGAAAGGTTCATGTCTCACACTAGCTTAAGCTTTTATACATACATACATACATACAATATCTGCATATAGATATATGTTAGGATAAGTGATTTCTATACAATGACCTCATGGAACTCTCCCCTGAGGTCTGTGACTGCTGCCCGTTTCCTGTCCTTGCTCCTGTTGTAGGTGACAATGCGATTGAACTCCCTGCCCCTGAACTCTGGCCTGCAGGTCTTTGCTAATGCTCTTCCCTCTACTGCACCACTTTGCTTAGTTCTTGCTTACCTGCTCTTTCCTGGGGCGGATCTGGTCTTTCCCTTGTTTCTGTGACATCACCTCACTCTGCACTCACGTGACTTTCCTACTTCCTTTTGCCAGTTCACACTTTCTCCCTTACATGCTGCATCATCTAGTTTTCCTGTGTTTGTGTAACATTGTTCTAACAGCTGATCTCAAAGTGCTTCCCTCAAGGCTGCCCCTCTGCTTTTGCATAGGAGGACTTCATCCTGTTTCCGTGGATTGATGTACAATATCCTCCAGACCAAACGTGATGGAACAGTTTCTTTTACATGAGTTACTATGGAATTATTTACTTTATTGTGTTTCCATAAAACTCAAAAGTCCTGTAAACAAACCGTGTCACGAATTAACTGGCAAGGTATCAATTTCTGAGTGGGTTAAGGAATTGCCAACAGTGATTAAGCCTGTTCTCTCTCTCTCTGGCTCTGAATGGGGTGTTGACAGCCAACCAAGAGCTTCTTCAATAAATCCATTTTCATGTCCAAGTTTTTCCAGATGTGAGAAATAATTAAATCTTTGCATTTATTGGAGCCATTTTTGCCTTTCAGACAGGGAACTGGCAGCTGTAATGAATTAACTCTGCCTGAGTGTGTAGATATTGTTTGCGGTATGTGTGAATGTACATACATGCA
This sequence comes from Mus pahari, assembly GCF_900095145.1. Taxonomy (NCBI): domain Eukaryota; kingdom Metazoa; phylum Chordata; class Mammalia; order Rodentia; family Muridae; genus Mus; species Mus pahari. Next base: position 5,077,633 of record NC_034592.1, on the reverse strand, counting down.
TGCGTGTAGCACTTGCCAATAATAAAACAAAGTCAGACTTGAAAACAACCCAAAATGTGAGGCTGGTTATCACCACTCATGCTAAACATTGTCATAGGGATACTTTGTAATTGAAGTGTAAATTATAGTCACTGAGTCTCTCCACTGAGTCCCCTTTTCTTTATTGTTCTGCTAAATGCTAAAGAAATGAAGAGAAAAGATTCATAACTGTTAAGTGATATATTGTTAAAAATATGTGATTCTTATAAAACACAAAATAAGCGCTTCTCAAATATTTCAGTAAATGAGGGGACTGGTAAGATGTTGCAGTTGGTTCAAAGGTGAATGGTCTTCATAGATACATAAATAGGAAGGAATGCTGAAATGAATTTAAAACTGGATGCAGAGCCAATAATCAATTGTGTCCTCTAAGATATAATTTACACTTCTATAGATTAGGGTATTAATATCATATTTTTCAGCATGTAGAATTACAGAATAGCTTAAAGACTGTCAAATATAGTTACAAAGAAGCATTTGATAAGATACTCAAAATTTTTTATGTCAGTGTCAAAGTCTTTCACAACTATTCTCTTTTTAAATTTTTTATTTTATTTTTTACATATTCACTATCCATTCCCTCAGTGCTCCCCTCCAGGTCACCCTCTCCCACAACTCTTCCTTCTTCCCCCTTCCTCTCCCATTCTCCTCCGAGCAGGGGAGACCCTTGGGTATCCCCCAACCCTGGTACATCAAGTCTCTGCAAAGCTAGGTACTTCCTCTCCCACTGCGGACAGACAAGGTACCCCAGTTAGAACATATCCCACATTCAGGCAACAGATTTTGGGATAGTCCCTTCTCCGGTTGTTGGGGACCCACATGAAGACCAAACTACTCATCTGTACATATGTGCGAGGAGGCCTAGGTCCAGCCTGTGTATGTTCTTTGGTTGGTAGTTCAGTTTGGACCCTGAGAGCCCCACAAGTCCAGGTTGGTTGATTCTGTTGGTCTTCCTATGGAGCTCTCATCCCCTTTGGGGCCCACAATCCTTCCTCCTATTCTTCCATAAGAGTTCCCAAGCTCCATTCACTGTTTGGCTATTGGTGTCTGTATCTGTCTAAGTTAGCTGTTGGGTGGAGCCTCTCAGAGGACAACATTTTCCTGTCTGCAAGCATAACAGATTATCATTAATAGTGTCAGGGATTGGTCACAACCATTCTTAGTACATTCCACATATAACTCTAGGAAAGGGATACATGCATACACACTTACATATATACATGTGTGTTTGTACACACATATACATACACATATACATATATCTCCCTTTTTTGTGCAGTAATCAAGCTGTTTGATCCTGCCTGGCTCTCTGGTTCTGGTTAAAGGGTATATTCAGATAGTTAAAGCCATTGACTTATTTTGTATGACAGTGAGGGCCCAATTTCAAAATGGAGTTTAAAGACTTATGTACCCCTTCATAGGGGAGAAAGTATCGAAGCAAGACGGAGGCAATTTTAGGGATTATGAATGATTTACTGGGGGAGGGGTGGCAATATATAGACTCAGAAAGACAACAGACTCAGACAAAGTTTGTTTAGGCTTTGGGTGTTTGGTTTCCTCTTCTTGGCTGATGAAGTAACATGGTGGAAGCCCACTATGTGTCCCTTTTGGTAGAACCAGCCTTTGTGTAAATAAAGGATTTTCAAAGAAGAGCCCTTCCCAGCTTCTGCTGGTTCCTCGGTGCCTGAAATCTAAAGCATCCCATGGTCTGAGGCATCATATTTTCTGGTTTCTCCAATCTCCACTCAGAACTCAATTGTAATTTATCATAATACAACTTTAAACTAGGATTTACGAAAAAGAAGGATAGGTATTTTTGAAACATAATAACTGCCCACAAAGGATCCTTTTCTAACAAATTCCCCAAGTCAGAGTTCAGACCTATTGATAGAAAAGTTTATGATAAAATCAGGGCTTTAAAATTTTAGAGGAAATTTGATATGAGTTTTATACTATCCTCTTATGCAAATGAAAAGAAGACTCATTAAATCAAAAGTAATGGTGTATGTGGCTTGCCAGAAAGTCCATTAAAGAGTTCACCCAGCAAGTTTTGAGGTGATTTTTTCCTTTCAGGGTATGTGTTCCTTACGACTGGATCTCCTTCTTCCGGTGTAGAAGCAGCAGAACAACATCAGTGTGTCCTAAGCAGGTTCAGCCACGGTTCTTACCACACTGTTTTGCAAAGGAAGCAAATAGTTCACTGTTCTTAGCCTTCCATTTGTCCTCTCTGAAGGAAAGCATTCTAAGTGAGGGTTTGTGATGGTTGTCAACACTGGGGTCCAACAGAAGGCCTTGCATAGAAGCAAGCAAACTTGGTAATAAACCAGCTGTGTTCCTAGCCATCTTTTTATGTTTATTCAAGACATGGTCTCACTAAGTGTCCAGGTTGGCATGAAGCTCTCTCTGTAGCTTGGGCTGGCCTTCGAGTTGTGATTGTTTTGCTCCCATTCCTAAATTGTCTGGAAATGCAAGCTTTAAAGATTTAATAAAGGTCCATGTGACTTTAAAATTCTGATTCTGACCTCTTCAAAGAAAAAAAAAAAAACATGTTCATATTATGTGTGGTGTTTGGTGTGTCTTTGAAACTTCTGTGCATTAAAGCTTGACTGATTATTTCCTTGCAGCCCAGTGAAGAACCATTAAGAACTCACAGCAAGATTGGAAATGAGAAGAGATCCTGCTTTAAGCCTCATGCACGCCATTCACTATGGAAACAGACATCACCAAAGCAACTCGAGCATTGTCATCTGAAGTGGAAGCTAAGAGGTTCGTCTTGGACAGCTTTGGGAGAATTTTTTCCTATACTTCTGAAGGTTTGCAAGAAAAGTGTATAGAAATTATTTATCCATAGAAAGTGTTTCCTTCCTGAAGGTAGTACAGGGGAGCCTCTACAGAAGAGAAAAGCAGCTTCAGGGAGAGGACGTGAGGGAAACTAGTACAGATCACACGTTCTCCTTATAGGACACGTTTAACAAGTGAAAAAAATTTCAGTAGACATGAGTGACGACATGGTTGTTATCTCAAGGTTTCCCAATTTAGCATTCTGGGGACAGTTCCTTTCTGACATTTTGCTGGTTAAGTGGGGTCTGAGATGCCCTTAATTTGACCTCTATCCAAAACTGTTTAATGAGAAAGTCAGCAAATCATGGAGAAGTTAGTCCGATGTTACAATGTTTTCCTAAGTCACATTTCACAGAGGATACTGGCTGCCACTAAGAGACATCAGTAGGCAGAATAGATGTGGAGAGATGAGGCAGATAGGATTCATCTTTTAGAAGGGAAAGATTTAGTAAGTTGAGTAGGGCTTTTGATTGACAGTCATCACAGGCCTCTGCATGTGTCACTGTGGCGTGTAACTCTCATCCTGACAACTATAGAAATTCCTTTATAGGTTTCTTGAAGAGATTTGTTTTTAGATCATTGTTTTTTGTCTTATCAACCATTTTTTTTTTTGTGGTACAGTTTTGCCTTTTGGAAAAGAATGTGAGAAACAGTATGTTTTTTGATGGTTGTTCAGAATTCTAATGACTTATTAGGTAAGGCTAGGGCATTTTTCTTTTAAAAACTGATAAGGACATGTACGGAGATATATATTCAATAGTTAAGAGTACATAAAATGTAACATGAAACTAGCTCCACAACTTCAGAATCATTATTCTACCTTCATAGACATGAATATACATGTCTATATATCAGTGGGATATATAGACATTAGATCTTGTTAACTTCAGGGTGTTTTTTAAATTAAAAATATTTTATAAGTTATTAAAAATAAATTGAAAACAAGATGATATCTAAAATATACTTGGCTATGTAGTTTAAGTACTATTTTGGATAAAGCTCTATTTTATGTAATTAGTTTAATTAGTCACCATGGGGTATTTTTCTAACACTGATCACTAATATGCAATACTTTTATAAAAAGCAATTTTATCCTAAAATTTAAATATCCAATTAACACCTCAGGAATGAGAGATTCTTAGAATTGCTTAAATCGACAATAAAGGCCTTATTTAGAAGAGTTTTCTTATTTATTGAACTAGTAAGATACTCTACACAACAAACATAATAATGCAATTTCTTAGTTTTCCAAGTGTGGGATACAGTGAGACTATAAAAGATACTAGTGAGTTTGTGAAAATTCACACAATGACAAAAATGCAGAGGATGATTATTTCCAATGCAGCAATGTTTCCTGAAGTCTTAAATAATATATCAACATATATTAACTTCAACTTCTCATGTTTAATGATGTTTACAATTAATATGGTACAGTATTCCCTAATTTGAGATTAGCAGTTGTAATTAACTCAGAATAGATTCTTTGAAGTGGTTCAAAGGGCTTTTTGTAATAAATTATTAGCCTCTAATCAGCTAATATGAAGTGAGTAGTTTTGGGGGATGTGAGAAGTACATTAAAATCTCATAAAACATTTAATTTAAGTTAATGAAACGAATTTGTATGGTACAGAATCTCTATAAGGAAACAGAGCCATGACTGACATTCCAGAGGAGGCTTTATTTAGACCAAGTTGAGATATCTTTGGGATAAAGGCTTTAGGCAGTGCTATCTTAGGTGTTATAGCTGGGTAGATTTCTAGAATTGTCAAGTCCCTTTAAAACCATTTTTAAAATTAATTGATTAATTGATTTAAAATTAATTAGTAAAAGATAAAAAAAATCTATCTTGGGTTTCCTTATGCTATCCTAAGAATGTTGATTTTAAATTTGTAAAGTTGAGCTTTGACTTAGGAGAGAGTTTTCACTTGTGAGGCTGGGCCTGGCAGACCCTGAGGCTCCTGGGTGTTCACTGACACACCATTGAGATAAGGAGAATGACATGAGCCAGGGATAAAGTCTGGCAAGCCTGTTGCTCCCAGTGCCCCAGAGACTTGGTAGCTCACGGGTGTGCTGGTCCATGAGAAGACACAGTTTGAAAGAATTAATATCTTAATAGGGTAAAGATGAAGTTGCCTGTATCCGGGGATGTAAAAGAGGAAACTGAGGAGGAAAATGTGGAGGAGGAAGAAAACCAGGAAGCCAAGGTGAGCAAGAGAGAACTAGCTTAAGCACAGAGCTCTGTCCTTTAACAGACAAGGGAAAATCGGACCTTCTCCCTCCCTCTCTCTTTTTAATCTTCACTTAGGTGTTTCTGAATCCTGTTATTGAAGACCTAAGCATGGAACTGGCCAGAAAGTGCACCGAGCTCATTAGTGACGTAAGTGGCTTTAAAGACATTTATCTTATTTGCTTCCTTTACATGGAATGGCTGCATTGTAGAGTCATGGGGCTGGGGAGAAAACCCTTGAGGTCATCAGTTAGAGCATTGTTATTTTCTAGATCAAGGTCATATAGACAGGGAATGTCTAATGGAGTAATTGTCCTCATTCCTAATCCAGATCCTGTCTCTTCTGGGTTGTGCAGTCATACTACATTTTATGGTGTTGTGTTATCAAGCTCATGTTTGAGAACCCCTAAGACTTTAAAATTAGCAGAACGATATGATTTGTCTGGGAAAGATCTCTAAGTGAATGACTTTCAATATAGAAGACCATTATCTAAATGAATAGTGCTTAACATTCTGAAGGCCGTTTGAAGTTTCTGTCAAATTCAATACTTTTCTATTTGCCTTTAATTGCATCTAACATTTCTTTGCAATATAGGGTGTGTGTGTGTGTGTGTGTGTGTGTGTGTGTGTGTGTGTGTGTGTTTTAATGGAATTGTACACTGCAAACACTGGTTCACATGAGATAATATCATTAAAAAGGAATATTTTTGTTTTTAGGAACTAAAGCTAGTTTATATGCTATTCCAAAAGAAATCCTAGAGTTATTTAATGTAAACACATACATGATAAACATATAAACTAGAATTCTAAAAGCATAAGGAAGAATATTTCTTACTTGGGATGAGAACCCAACAGATACTCATAAACAATGTAAGAGAACTATTCGCTTAAAAAACATGGAGTTCTATGAAATGAAGTGTGTTTGTGCCTGAATTCAGGGAGCTGAGCACAAAACTGGCTGCAACAGTTATTTGTAATTTGCAAGTTTGTTTCCTAGGCAGTAGGGTAGTACTTTGGTCAGTTCTCCAAGGCCAAATTGCTAGAGTCAACTCGACAATAACCTTGAAAATATTATTGATGCTGGTGGGTTTAGCTCTTCAAGTATAATGTTTATAGTTAAGATGAGATGTACATTAAAAATGCTGCAGTTACTCTTCAAAGCACTGTGGTGACTGGTAAAGGCTATTCTATCTGTAACTGTTTTAATCTTTTGACCAACTTTGTAGTAGATAAAAATGGGCATACTTCTTCCCAAATATATAATTCAATTTCCTATTAACATTTATTTATTTGTGTTATTGCTTAGACATAACCAGAAGTTGCTTGGCATGTGAAATATTTTTTGTAAACTGCAATAATAAGACATTGGCAGCGATAATTATGACCTTGACACCAGTGGCAGTTAAGGTGTATTGAGCACCAGGGGCCAGGTGTTGTCAGTTGTCAGGGTGGGTCTCCTAGCCACGCCCTCCTCCCTCCCCCTGCCCACCATTTCACTCCTCGCTTGACTCCATTGTTGTTTCTCAGAGTGGATACCCAGGAAAGCCTGTTACTCTCTCACAGGCTGACTTGGTGATTCCCACCCTGGTAGGTTTTCACTGAAGTGTAAGTATTCCTGGGCTGCAGCTCTAATTGGGCAGGTGATGTATTGGAGTGTTTGGGGGAGGATTACTCATTGGTGACTTAGGAACCTTCCTGTAGGGAGGCACAATGGCTTTTTATACTCAGTGACTGCCAGCACCACAAGGTCTCTCTTTTTTAGGTGAAATCAAACACATGGGAGAGATTTCAGTTCATTGTAGATTTATGTTTCATGGTGGAATGTCTGGACTACTTAAATATTTAGAATATGATTATTGTCCCTTAATTCATGACTGGATGTGTGCTCAAATTTCACTTTATTGTAGGCTTCCATACTGATAAGATACTCATTTAGCTGCTAGAATTTTTACATGGATCAATAAAGATTCTGAAAAAAATACACTAATTTCTAAAATAAAAATTATAGGAAGGGTTTAATCATCATCTTAATACCAAATATTAGGGCTGAGGTTAGAGTTGAGTTCCAGAATGTATATCTAGCATGTACAAGGTTCTCAACTGCAAAACAAATAAGTAAACAAACAAATATTGAATAAATTAAATGTTTATGTTCCTAAATGTTTCAGTTAAGTATAACTGAAAGTTAATTGTTCTTCTTTAGTGACATCAGTAATTTTATGGGGAGCAAATGACCTTATATTTGAAATTTCTTTGTCTTCAAATCAACTTATATTTGAAAATTTCATCTTTGCAATATAGTAGCATAGCCAGCTTGTTGTCTAAAATACATCAGTCACAGAGTTAAAATAATAGGTATAAAATTGATGTTTTGTCACCTTAAATCGACCTGAGTTCTGGCTGAGCCTGTATTATATGGTGTTTCTAATTGGGAAGGACTAGACTGGTGCCCCACATTTAACCTAGGACACCAGTCTTCTTCAGCCATTATGCCAAAGGGACCCCTCAGATGCTTTGGTGACTTTATCACCCATCCTGTCCTGGAGGGGCATCAGTTTCAAAGCTGTTTTTTGTTAGTCTTTTTTTTTGGGGGGGGGGTAATTTTGTTTCATATTGCCGAGTTTAGATTTGTTACTGAATGAAATTGTAGGGGGGAGGGTTGCTAATTTAGCAGAGCCCTGAACCCTAAAGCTTGTGGAAACCCTCATGTATTGGAGACCAAGCCATTCATCCAGCTAGCAAGCTCCCCAGGATTAAAACAAGGTCAGTGTGACCCTCAAGCCTTGGCCATCTTGCTAGCCTAGCCTTCCTCCTTGCTACATGTATGCCGACCGCTACACACATGCCTTTATATTGTATACTCAGGAAGCCTCCGTGTAGGATCCACATGTGCTAACTCACAGGTACAAACTGGAAGTTCAATGACTTTCTAAGACCACCAGCTGAGCACTGGTGGGGACAGGGTTCAAGCAGAGCCTGGCTATCAGTCCTGTCACCTTGTACTGGTTCATTGCCAACACTGGCATGGGGGTTATGGGTCCCTTTGCACCAAGTACCTTATATGCCTTCCATCGGTTCAGTTACTCTTCTTTGGGTCTCTCCTAGCTTCGTAAGTTTCTACAGCAGTTTCATAATCAGAACTGTGCATTTTGGAGTGGCTTGGAACGCCAACAGAGATGATACTCAGTTTCTCTCCCAGTGTGCCTTATAATGCTGTTTGGAGTTTCATGGGCTTAAGGATAACAGGGTCTTTTTCAGTCCTAATTTCTGACCTGTCGCTGATAGCTTGTGCCTGTTGTCTTTTATAGCAACTTGAAGGATTGTGACATGGCGAGGGATGGATCGAATAACTGCTTCCCTGAATTCCTCCCTCACTCCTTTAGAGTACTGAAGGCTTATCTCTTTGAGTGTGCCATTTCACTCAGAGAGTCGGGGTCATCAGAAGCCTTGGACGCTCTGGAGACCCTGCTGTATCCCGGCCCCTCCCAGACAGTATGTAGAAATGTTAAGCAAGACTGACTTGGTGTTAGCCCTGGGAGGTTTCCCGGCATGGCACTCACTACAGAGAGAATGTCATTTTTCAGGTCAAGTTGGGAATCAGTGTAAAGCATTTTTCTTTCTTACCCCTTGCCTCCTTTTCCCCATTGCTTTTCCCTTCCCTTTGCATGTCTTTCCCATTTACTTTCTGCTTTGTGTTTGAGCTGTCTACACCATGGAGATTCCTCTGGATAACTCACATCCCTGCTCTGAAGAACATCTCATCTCCCGGGCAGCCTCTTCATTTCCCTAACTAAAATCTCCGCTATTTGATTTTGGATGCCAAACACCTCATCGGTAACTTGTATCAATTAGACTTGTCCACTAGATTGAGCATCCAGAATCTCAGATCCAGTAACATTCTGTCATTAAAAAAAAAAAAAAAAATACTGGCCAAAAGGAAATCTTCAGTAGGTTTCACATAAGTGAAGCAGAATGAACCTTGCGTGGAGCTAATTAGGCTTCATCAGTGGGCAGCCTGATTCGATAATTTATTTCAAAGTTTGCAGAGTGTTCACCTGCATAGGAATGGGGACAGATTTTTCAGGTAAATGAAATTGTTCGCTGTGGACAGATTCTTCCAATGATGAAAACATTAAATTCTGAGGCTACACTCCAGAAAAAGCCCAGTCTGTGTTAGCAAACGTAGGAGAGTGACCTTGATCATGACTGTAGTCCTTTCTCTCAAGGGTAACTGAATTTGACTGATGTGATTTCCTTTGTGCAAAGACTTCCTAGATAAGCATGCGTGTATGAAGAGACAGTCACAAACATTTCCACATCTGTCATCTACTTTGAGCCATTAGCTAATCTTGTCCTCACCAAAAGAGCCGTGGGAAGGAACAGGAAGCAACTGTGAGCTAATTTCCCTCTAATTTTAGTGGCAACATGGTGGGATTAGTGGGACAAGACAAAGGATAAAGTAAATGTTTAGGACATCTTATTGACCATGACACCAGCAACATTGCCTTACTTTTGCCTTTAATTTGAAAACATGTTGGGTTGTGTGTTTCCTGTGAAACAGATGGTTGCAAGTAACAGCAAGAGCTTACTTAATGCAGTGGGGATTATTTTCTCTCTGCATGTAAAGGCCAAAGGTAGGAGTTCCCATCTCTACACCGTGACTGTTTTCATCTCCCTCATTACTCTTCTTCTTCTCTCCCTTTATCAACATCCTGGGTTGTCGCCTCATGACATCACTACTGCTGGCCCCTGTGATGGGGCAGGGGAGATAAAAGCATGACTGTGCAAAGCTTCTCCTGCTAACCTAGAAATGTTAGAGGCACTGCTGGAAAAATTGCACTAAGTATCTTGTAGTGGACCTTTGTCCTCCTTGTCCCTTTACAGTGGCCAAAGAAAGTGCCTGTTTTAGAGGAATTGAGGTTGAGTTCCATTCAGGTCTGTGTGTTAGGAATGAAGGGTATCTCACCAATAGATGGAGGCATAGACTCTAACCTGTGGACAAGGTCGTATATAGCCATCTATTTGTATTTGAATGAAACTTTACATGGTTGACTGATGTTTTCATTCATTTATCATTTCCTGTTACACTGGCATAGGAATCCTATAAATATGTAATAGAGTTAATTATGTAAAAGCTTACTAACATTTACTTATTGTTATGCATATTAGGAATTGTATACAAACTCCCTAGAAACCACACACACACACACACACACACACTCATTAGAAACCTAGCATCTAACCTGGTGTGTGTGTGTGTGTGTGTGTGTGTGTGTGTGTGTGTGATTTTAAAATTTGTGATGAACACCAATAGACAAATAACCTTAAATTTTAAAATTAATCTTAAATTTAAAGATGAAAATCTATTCACTTTTTAATAAAGATCAAAGAAGGCCATAGAGCCTGGGAATCAAGGCTGAACTATTTGCCTGCAGAACAAAGGAAGTAAATACTTCAGCCTCATCCCCAGCTCCTGTCCTCAGTGTTTAACCCCTGACAGGCATTATCAGAAGGCCTCTAGCCATAAGCACATACCAGTGTAGTGAAGAATGTGGTCCTGATGGAAAAGATGGTGGCAGAAGATAAAGATAATGAGCCAAACTTAAGCCTAATGATAGGCTATTTTTTCTCACACTTAATTATATAACAGGGATACTTTTTCCCCCATGATCAAAATAGCCTGGTATTTATCATCCTGCCATTAACGATTTAATTACTAGTGACTGAGGAGAGAGATTTGCAGGAACCTTAAATTATGGCTAATCTTTGAGAGGAAAAAAATGTAATTTAGTGTTCCGATAAGATAAATATGTTCTCCTGTTGATTTCATGAATAAAGCAATTTTAGGCATTAATATCTATGAGACACAGCAGTGGACTATAGAATTTTGAAATTACTTATTGTATTTGTATCTGTTTACATGTTAGGTCAGATTGGGCCCTTCCAATCAGATTTGCATATAGGAGAATCACCATGGAATGTTAGTCCATTACATCAATATTAATCATGCCCTCTTAAGAGCTAGGCAGTAGGTACAAGTAAACATCCCATTTAAATTATAATTAGGAAAACCATATAATTTATCATGTGAATTGGGACATTTTTTCAGCTTAAGTATTTATAGTCTTGTGTAGATAAACATAACTTTATTACAGAATGATATAAATTTCAGAAAATTACTGCCAGCCTCTTAGCTTCTTTCAAGTCTGCCCTACCCAACTTTCAAATTGTCCATCAGTTAATATGACAGCAAGACACTATTGGCATTTCTCCATATTTCCTGATACTTTTTGAGCTCATGTATCATGTGGAATCTGCCCCCAACAGGAGAATAATTCTGGCCTATCTCCAAGTAGTGCTTGCTAGCGATTCATTTTGCCAGTGAATTTGAGGAAGCTGGGCATGTTCAGTAAAGCCCCCAGAAGGCTTTCTGGTGCATCTGCCCACTCACAGCACAGTGGTGTTCTGGAATGATCTGTACCACCTGGAAAGCATTCTGGGAAGATTCTGGGCAGAGTGGGTGGGTGGGAGGGAGGCACTGGATGCTGTTAAATTAGGGAAGTTGGATTTGAGGCAATCAATTAGTAATAGGCCTGTTCTGAGCACAGGTTAAGCCCCCTTCTCTGATCCAGTCTGTAAAGGCAACAATACTAAAAGTAATACACTTGTCTCTTCCTCTACATCTTAATATTTTGCATCTTTTCTGAGGATTTCTTGTTTCCTACCTCAAGGCAGCTGTCTAAAGCCAGTCTGTGTGACTAATGGGCCCAAGTTTGACCCGTGTGTGCTTGAATGTGTGTGAGTTTGTGTGTGTGTGTGTGTGTGTGTGTGTAGAGAGAGAGAGAGAGAGAGAGAGAGAGAATATGTGAAAGGTATTATGTGTGCACGTGTGTATGTATATGTGTGTGCATGTTTTTATGTATGTGTGTGTGAGAGAGAATATGTAAGTGATATGTGTGTTCACATGTGTGTGCACGATTGTGTGTGCATTTGTGTGTTAGTGAGAGAATATGTGAATGATATATGTGTGTACATGTATGTGTGCATGTGTATATGTGTGTGTGAGAAAGAAAGAGAGAATTTGTGAAAGATATGTGTATGCATATATTTGTATGTGCATGTGAGAGAGAATATATGAATGATATGTATGTGTGCAAGTATATGTGTGTACATGTGTGTGTGCATGTTCATGTGTGTGAGAGAGAGAGAATATATGAATGATATGTATGTGTGCATGTGTGTGTGTATGTGTGTTTGTGCACAAGTGTGGGCCAGAGTGAGACCCTGCCCGTGTGTGGAGGTTGGAGGACAACCTTGATTGTAGGTCATTCCACCTTGTTTTAAGACAAGGTCTCTCACAACCCAGCCCTGAGAATCACCTTCTGTGGATTCTCCCTATGCCTTCCATCTCCCTATTCCATCCAGGTGTGCTGGATCTACTTCTCTGGCTTTTATGAATGGTCAGGAGATTGGCGTGCTGGTCCCCATGCTTGTAGAGTAAGGACCTTCACCTACCAAGCTGTTTCCCTGGGCCCTCAGCAGTGAGGCCCTCCAATGACTGATTCTTACATATGGAAAGTGCAGTTCTCACTCTCAGTGTGGCACTGCCTGTGCAGCCTGGGACTGGACCTCAGAAATGGCTGCTTGGAGCGCCATCCTGTCGGTCTTCACTTCAACAACTGGGCTTGAGTCACTTAACTTGCTCTTGAGAAAAAGTTGTCTAGAGTTGGTTCTTTTTTCTTATGTCAATTATTTCCTTTTTCAGATCCATTACAAAGAAGAGTACAAAAAGTCTAAGGACAAGTGTACCTTTGTGACTGATACCCCTATGCTAAACCATGTCAAAAATATTGGTGCTTTTATTTCTGAGGTAAGGTCTAAAAAGCTCTAAATGGAACATGGCTTTCTTTAGTGTGTTTATATAGATAAAAACGTACATTAAACTTAGAGAATAGTTTTGAAAGTAACACTAAATACTGATCATATCCACACTACCTAATTACTAACCAAGTAAATATGTATAAACTGAGCTTGCTGTACTTCATTGGCCTATGTTGTTATTATATTGAATATGTATATTTTGACTATAGTTATCCTTTCTTTATGTAGAATTACTTTTGAAAAATAAATATTTTTACTCATGTAGGAGAATGTTCTGGTAGCTTAGTTAATTTAGAAGTTTCAAGTTATTCATTTCCTAATGGACTTATTTTAGAGGTAGATAATTGAATATCATATTGGAAATAAGTAAATTTTGTCAGCAAAGTCCTTCAACCATGTCATCTTTGAAAAATAATTTTAAATGAGCTCTTTTGGAGTGGGATGGACTTAGCGGGAGAGAGGCACTGATTAGGAAGCCAGAGCACAGGAAACGCTGTTTCCAGCTGGAAAGCCACATAGCTTCTCTATGAATAGTCAGGGCTACAATCCACAATGCATCCTGACATGCCATGTCATCATCTCTATGCGGAGGATGTGCATTAGTCTGTGAATGAACTTGAAAAAGAGAATGAATAAAGCAGCATTGTAAATGACTGACTGCTAGTGTTTTGTAAGTAGTGTTGGAAAGAGATAAATATGATACACTCGGGATTATATAGTAATGTGGTACAATTTTGAGAAAAAGCAGTCCATTTTCTGTTATTAACAGAATCTTTAGCTATAGGAACAAAGGTCTGTAAAAGATGTACTCCATCTGTCAACATCCAAATCAGCTCTAGGAGATGGGCTGGGGAGGTCCTGAGGCCTCATCACATAAAGAACTGTGATCCTTTTTTTCTTGTATTAGCTACAATATTTATCCTATGTAGAGAAACTCTTGGTGTTCTCAATTTGTATCCAATTAATGTTCCGGAAGGAGATAACTGCAGAGGAAAAATTACAAGTGGCTTCCTGTCCTGTTCCCATGAACCTAATTTTCCCAAGAGGAAATAGTGACTGAGTGTTTGTCTGTTCAAGTAACTCCAGAGCTTGTTCATAGTTAGTGCTGGCTGAGGACACACACACACACACACACACACACACACACACACAGAGAGAGAGAGAGAGAGAGAGAGAGAGAGCACAAGTAAGCAAGCCTCCACCTTCCACTGTGTCCAAGGAAAGCCAAGAAGGCTTCAATAAAGAAACAATTCTCTTCCGCCTTTTATGCACATATGTGTGTATGTATGTATGTATGTACATACGTATGTATGTATGTATGTATGTATGTATTTAATTATATAAGTTTAGAGAATCAAATCTGACAAACATTTATACAGTGTGTTCTGATAGGAACAGGTAGTCAAAAATTTTTTTAACTTCTAAAAACAACCTTGCATCAGAGACATAAAAGTTTTCCATGCGTCTATGTTGAGAATGACGCTTCAGTTCACACATGATAGGTACTGCACAAATCATGGAAGTTAATGCCTCTCCCTCCTTGTCCTTGTGTCTGTAACCTTTGGCTCCCCTCTTCAGTTTTTTTTTAATAAAATGAACAGTAATCTGTTGTGAATTATGCTCGCTCCACAGTTCTGTAGAGAACCCTGGAACATATTTATTGTACCCCATTTTCTGGGTTCCTGTTATCCAACATCACATTCCTCCCGGTGTCTAGTCATCACAGTGTCTGGTCATCACTACTGTCTGCCTTTAGGGTCTAGGCAGTAAATTTTAATAACTTGCATTTTGTAGCTCAGAAGATCTCATTGTTCTCAGACCATTTATTCACTGGCCAAATGCATGAAACTCTCAACACACAGACTTCAGAATTGCACAGATTGAAACAGGGACTGTCCCCTGTCCTTCCATATGTAAAGCCCTCCCACAATGCACTGGATATATTTCTATCTTTCAAAATATGTCCATCAGATTTATTGATGTAAATTTAAATAACCTGCAGGTGTTTTAAACCAATCATGTTTCTAAAGTAAGCTTTCTTTTATATTCATGGTAGCAAAAAAAAAAAAAATACAAGCTTATCTTTCTTTTCCTTTTTCCCTCTTAGGCAAAATACAAAGGTAACACTAAAGCTGATCTTTCCAATTGTCTGTATAAGGACATGCCTGCCACCATTGACAGTGTCTTTGCAAGAGAAGTATCCCAGCTTCAGAGTGAGGTATGATTCAAATTTGTAACCTGTGGAAGGTGTTTGTCATTTTATGAGCATTGCTTATCTTGGTTATCACATACTAAACAGAAGGTAGAAGCAACTGGTTTATACTGCCAATTATCAGATGTGTAATGGTGGAAACTGAAAGCAGCCTCCAGTCACCTGTCTGTCTCTCCATGCCCCATTCATTGCTCTTTAAAAACTTGATTCCCATATCATTCAGACATTTTCATAGATGGACTTTTGACAGCTACTGTCAAATGAGTCTCTGATTCAATATATGACCCCAAAGCCAAGAACATTTCAGTAGAATTCACAGTCAGAAAAACAGGTGACAGGTTGATTTGGGAAGATGCACAGGTCCATGCTTCCTCTACTACACCAGTGTTTTAGGAGTGTTGTGTCCTGTGGCATGTGCTTGCCATTAGGTAATCTACAGCCACTAGTCAGGGACTCCAGCAGGTGAAAGGAGTTATTTCAGTGATTCCAAGTTGCAGAAAAACTGAAGCGCTGTCATGAAAACAGGAGTGTAGGGAGGTGACTTTTTTCCTTAAAGAAGATTGACAGGCAAGGCATTCTGAATGTCCTCCCTCTCTTGAAGTTCTAGCTACAGAATTCCCAACTAGAATGTTTTGATGCTTTCTGCCTTATTTTCTTTATATCACAATCTGATGATCGTGGTGAAAATGGTGTTGATGTTGATGCTCATGGTGGTGGGCGGGTGCCGCTGCTCTGTACTCCATTTTCTGTTATTTGGCTCTCTAAACTTCATGGAAGAGCCTCATGTAACTCATTTCCTGCTCTGTACTTGGAGTAGTCCCCAGAAATATATTGCTTTCCTTTCTACGGAGCAGCTTCCTTCTGCATAGTTTATGTTCTCCATGTGCAGTGTAGGTCTGCTATAACATGTATTTGCTGGATCCGGTGCTGAACCGTGTGCTTCTCACTTCTGTCTATTTGGTCACCCTAACAACTCCACAAGCCATCCCCATTGTAGGGTTGTAGAAACATGAGAGGGTAAGTAGCTTTCTCGAGGCCACACATCCAGGAAAATTAAGACCCAGAACACAAACATGCCTAGCTAATCTGCTTCCAAAGTCTGAGTCCCCAACACAAGCTGCACTTCATCTCTCCAGTCATTTCCACCACTGGCTTTCTTATTAATCAAATTTATTTCTGTTTTAAAATACATTGTAAAACTTTGTTTTGCGATAGCCTCAAATGTAGCCCAGGCTGGCCTCACACTTACTATATAGCTCAAACAGAAGTTCAACTCAGTCTTTCCACTTCAGGCTCCCGGGTGCTAGCACTATGAAGCCATGTGCCATATTCCTTGTTTCAGTAAATTTTCTTTCTTCTTTAGATTTTTAAAAAGTAGAGGCTGCCTTGTATTTGAAGTAATTCCCAAATGGATTATTCTGGAAAAAATTAAGCATAGAAGCATTCTTAGAACATCTTTAAGTAGTAGTTCCTTATTATAAATTTAATATTCTGAATTCAAT
The DNA here is from genome assembly GCF_900095145.1 of Mus pahari. NCBI lineage: Eukaryota > Metazoa > Chordata > Mammalia > Rodentia > Muridae > Mus > Mus pahari. The sequence continues at coordinate 5,060,931 of NC_034592.1, read as the reverse complement.
GTGCCCTCAGCTTGGCAGTGAATCTGTCTCAACTGTGTAAGATGAATCTCAAACTATATGAGAGTGAGCTTCTGCGTGGCTGGCTGTGATGAGTATGTCTTTTAGTTGCCCTGCCAACATCTGGTCACTTAGCTATTTGTTGATGATATGGGCTACTTAACAAAGCACATAACTACAGCACAACATTTGATCTGAGGCAAGTAACAATTATGCAAGAAAGAAAAGAAATGCATTCTTATGTTTGCTCTTGGTGAGGAGATAGTTTGGGATTTGTGCTAGATAGTTTTATGTCAATGCACAAGCTAAAGTTATCTGAGAAGAAGAAATCTCAGTTGAGAAATCTCTTCCATACGATGGGGGCTGTAGGCAAGGCCATAGTGCATTTTCTTAATTAATGATTGATGGAGGAAGGCTCAGCTCTTTGTGGGTAGGGCCATCTCTGGGCTAGTGAACCTGGGTTCCATAAGAAATCAGGCTGAGCAATCCTTGGGGAGCAATCCAATAAGCAGCAACCCCCCCTCTCCATGGCCTCTGCATCAGCATCCATGTTTTTGTTCTGGATGAGTTCCTGTCCTGAGTTCCTTCAATGATGAACAGTACTGTAGAAGTATAAGCCAGACAAACCTTTTCCTCCTGAAGTTTCTCTGATCAGGCTGTTTCATAGCAGTAATAGAAACTTGAACTAAGACAGGACACTTGAGTTCTAAGATTTTTTTTTAAATATAAGAGTTTTAGAGTTGGCCATGTTTTTGTTAGAATAAGTCACCACATACATCATCACCATATTCTCCTATGATAGACACCATAGGTGGACTTGTATGCACCACAAGTCATGAACACATCCCCTGTGATTAACTTCCAACTTGCTCTAAGAGAGAATTTTTTATTTTTCCAAAGTGTCCATTTCAAAAGCTGACACAACTGTAATCATGTCTCTTTAGGTGTGTATGCATCTATTACTATTATTGCTATTAAGATAGTGACTTTGAATTTTCCTGGAAGTCAAAGGAAAGAAAGACGTACCTGTGAGTGTCGGTGTATAATAATTAAATTTTACCTATGGGTGTGCAGGATCAGAGTTGGGATACCCTCAGACTTGAATAGCAAGGGTCTCCCTGGTTACTTTTATAGTCCACTTTCGCCTTTCCACTAACTCTTCTCTGAAGTTGCATACACTCTTGAATGTTTAAACCGAGTTTGTAGTTTTGTTGTCTGTGCTACAAAGAAAAAAAAATGTCTAGTCAAAAAGCAGCAGTATATTCTAGTTTGGAATCTGCTATAAGGAATGGAGAGAAGGAACGCCCTCAGAATGTCTTCTACGTTGGCTCACTTTAGCGGGGTTTGCCCACACTTCTGAAGTATAAACGAGTTCACATGTGATAGCTATTGTGCATGTCTGTAACTCAGACTCACTAAAGTAGCAATTTCTCCATGGTAACTAGCTTGAAGGAGAAATTAAACTAGGTTCATACTTTCTTCTAGAACGTGATGGATAGGAAGAAACAAGAGAAAGGGAGTCCAAATGCTTGCCAGAGACCAACTTATGAGTTATATTAAAATAAAGACCCTAAAGAAACCCAAGAATGGGGTGGAGTGTGCCTTAAATCTATGGAATTCTTGCCTGCTTGGCTGTTCCCAGGCCAGGGATGAATGCTGTTGCCCCACAGAAATGATTCAGGTAGCACTCACTGCAACTGAGCAGACTTAGGCTCGATATTTGTATCACTGGTGGCCATAGGCTTCTCTACGGCAGTTCATAGATGTCTGGTGTGCATGGTGTGTGTGTGTGTGTGTGTGTGTGTGTGTGTGTGTGTGTGTGTGTTGCAAACGTCTACTGAAAGTGAAACCAGGCATTCCTCTGTAATCCCCTCAGCACTTGGGAGAGAAATAGGAGCATCAAAGTCCGAGGTCCTCTTAGCAATATAGGAAGTTCTAGGTCAGCCTCAGTTACATAGAACCCCAACTCAAAACAAAATCTACTAAAAGACAAATGTAAAAATCTCACCTACGTGAACACGTTTATATAGAGTGTCTGAAACTATTGACAGTGGACTCTGACTTGGCTGTGCAGCTCCACACTGTTCTGAGCATTCTCTAAGTGTGAAGAAAATAGTTTGAAGTTAGGGAAACATTGCAAAATGACAAATCCTTAAAAAATTGAATTTATCAGAAAACTTATAAGTGTGGCATTTCCACTAGCTATTTAAAGGAAGAAAATTGCTATGATAAATTAAAGTTCAGCTGCTCACAACTTGATGCAAGCTCAGTTTTTAAGGCAGTGCTTAGTAGCAGCTATAAATGAAATGACTATTTCAAAGCTGAAAGTAGCAAATTATGTATCCTCTTTAAGAAAGAGTGCTTTTTCAAATCGTTTCTGGATGAGTCACTATTTTTATGATAACTCACAAAACGGTCGGCTATGTTAGTTATGTTTATGAAGTCACGAATGTGGAATTCAGTCTAAAATGCAGAATATAGCAAGCATTCATCAAAAAGAGGAGATAGACACATGCTGGCTCTCTTCATTTAAGAGGAAAGAACAGCTCTCATAGAAGTTTTCGTGGTTTTATAGACTTGGCTACTCATTAAACTCTCCATTTCCTCAGAGGCACAATATAAAATGTAAGTAACTGTGATAATGGACTCTCAACCTGCATGGAGGTTTCTCGCTTACATAATTGCTGAAAATGTAAAGATGCTCATCATAATTACGGATCTTTTTGGAGTAAACTGAGGGACACACCATAGCAAGATGATTATGCCTGGAATATATGAAGTGCTGTCTTTGATTCTTGGTAATCAACCAGATATACAGGACTGGATCCAGGAACCTGATCAGATAGGACTAAATCAGACTTGAATATGTCAATTAGAAGAAATTTCCACACGGCTGACAAAAGGGGAATGAGATGTGGTACTATCATCTGGCCGTTGGAAGATTATAACTGGGATTTAATTGCATAATTATCAGAAATGAAGTCAGATCATTGTAGGTACCTTAGGAAAGAGGTGGGTCAGTTGGCACCTGCATCTTGGGAGCAGCTTGAACCAAAGGTCAGCTCTTTGGTCCACGTGGATGGTGTGGAGGCTCGAAGCCAGTGAAGCTTCTCTCCTCATCCCGAAAGCTCTGGATTGTCTGATAGTTTTTCTCCCTGCATCTACAAACATTCAGCTCAGGGAACAGAAGTTGGGGGTTTGATTAAAGTAGAACTTTCAACAGAGCTCATGATGTTTAGAGTACACAGTGGCCCAGGTTGAATGCTCTTTTAGGAGAAGTGTTCAAGAAAACTTAAATACAGAGCCAGAGAGGCCATTGAAATGTCAAGAGCTGTACTAGATAACATATTAAAACGGTAAGAGTCAATGACTGTTTATGAAAAATAGCCCTACCACTTTAATCCTGTTGACTGCTGTATTAACAAAGTTAAGTGGGCAGCCAGCTCTGTTTACAAACTCCTATGAGGAGAGTGTAGTTTTATGAGAAATCTGAATAAACTCATTTATTCATTCATTTACTAAAAGTTTATTACATTGCTTCCCTGTGTTATTTACTCTGATAAGCACAGGATATTAAAAGATGTGTAAGATATCAAAATAGCTTCCAAGGAACTCATATTGGTGACAAATTCTTCCTTAAGTTTAACTATATTCTTTTCACTGAAAGTAGACTCTGGTTTTTTTTCTTGCTGAGTACTGTCCTAGTATTTTTTTATTGGCTTTTATTTCCTTACATCAAGCAATTAACTAAGTTCCATTAACAAGCTTGTCATAATTCAACTCTTAGTGAATATTCAAATTGCTTTTTCTTTTCTTCCTTCCCATTATTACTATTCCCATTCACTCCTATATTCATTTATTCATTTGTTAATTTGTTGGTCAGGTAGTCATAGATGCTGATTTATTTTCCCAGATGATATTGTGGGATTCAGTTGGGGAGCTGCACAGTTGTATGTTTTAGGATGAGTCAGAACAGTGAAGGAAGTAACTAAGATGACCGTAGGAAGTAACTAAGAGGACCATAGGAAGTAACTAAGATGACCGTAGGAAGTAACTAAGATGACTGTAGGAAGTAACTAAGATGACCGTAGGAAGTAAGTAAGATGACCGTAGGAAGTAAGTAAGATGACCGTAGGAAGTAAGTAAGATGACTGTAGGAAGTAACTAAGAGGACCGTAGGAAGTAACTAAGATGACCGTAGGACGTAACTAAGAGGACCGTAGGAAGTAACTAAGAGGACCGTAGGAAGTAACTAAGATGACCGTAGGAAATAACTAAGATGGCCGCAGAGGCTGAGGGCAAGGGAAGACTTACTGTTTGACCTTCTCTAATCCCAGTTTTATTGTCAGGTTTGGCTCTGTCACCCCCTGAGGCATCTTTACCACAACCCCTTTCCAGCCCATACAGAGCAAGCCAAGAATGGTGGCAATGGACAGGACTGGGATGACGTCATCCCTACTGGAGGACTAGGCTCAGACTAGCTGAGAATTGTGGCTGTATGTTAAATATTCTCCCTAACTGGGGAATTTAATGAAGATACACCATCTGCCATATCATACCAGTCTATCATTTGTGCCTGTATGAAATCAGAACCTTTCATTTAAAAGTAAATAACCCATGGCACAGGAGAGATGGCTCAGAGGGTAAGAGTGCATATGGATATTTTTCAGAGGACTAGAGTTCTTGTCCCAATGTTTACAAATACCTAGAACTCTAGTTCCAATGCCTCCTAGGGCGTCTGCGTACACACAGATACACAGACGTACACATTGTTAAAAATAATTAAAATATACCTTTAAAAATAAATAATTCACCTTGACGCATTTTTAATTCCCCTTCACTTGGTCAGTGTCACCCTCAAAATTTAAACCTTGGATATTTGTAACCCCACAAGCTCTCAGCTGCTGAGGTTTGCCCCAAACCGCAGCCAAGATAGAAGACAGATAAATAAAATTGAGGTTTTTAATCTTTTGTTCGAGGGCTTTTTTTTTTTCTTAGAGATAAACTGCAAGTTTTGAGTAATGAATCTGAACTACAGCACCAAGAAGGGAGTGTTATGGGTGTTATCTTGTTACAGACTCTTGGCAATTTTAACTGTCAGCCAGAAACACTGAGGAATTTAAAGCAGAGAGTTAACACAGCTCTAAGTGGATCTAATCCCTATGTGCGTTTAAAGGTTGTCTACAAGCAGAAGCATGAGGCTGAGAAAGGCTTCTCCGATTATACCCACATGAAGGAACCACCGGAGGTGAGACGCGCCATGGAGGTCAACAGGCACCAGAGTAATGTAAGCAATTTTCTCTTCACAATTTTCTGGAAAAAACAAAACAAAACAGATTTGGGATTATTTGGTTGAGATTAAAATATTATAGCAGTTTATTCACACAGATTTAAGTTTTTTAATTAAATTATTATGGTGACTGTCAGTAAATCCTTGTTGAACGCCTTTACATTATGAGACATTTCAGGCATTGTAAAATTTGCTTTGAATTAGGACAAGTGTGGATACTGTGACCAGCTTGTTTCTCAGCATTTACTGAACTTCCTTGACATTATGGGGAAGTTCATGCTCTCTACTCCAGAATGGCAGGACCACTGGATGGAAATCCAGCTGCCATTAGTGGCCCCAGAGGAATTACAAACTCGTGTTTTGGGGGTTCCCTACTGAATTTTTTCTTTTGGAATGTTTATCTGGTTCAAATTATTACATGTAAAACCCAATAGAAATGAGCTACTAAAGCAGGTTCCTAATGGCGTAGAAGTAGGAGCCAGGGAAAGAAGCAGATTAAAGACAACACATTCCTTCATTGACTTTCCATGCATTTTAACCAATTACCTGTATCATCATGGCCTAGAAGTATAATCTCTCCTGAAACTATAGCAGAATTGTGAATTTTCTGGGCACCTAAAAATCTATGAACTGTTGGTTAGGTTCTTGATACATTAGTGTCAGTACTGATTCATCCTTTCCTAGAACTTGTCCCCCATCCCTTCTCAGAAACACCCCTGATGCTTTTGTGTCCTCTCCCACAGAATCAGCCCTACCCCATGGCCCCCTTGGCGAGGTCTACATAAAACCACAAACTTTTATTTCAAAGTAAACGGTTTGTTGTGCTGGCTGCATGCAGGGCCTAGTTTTATGGAGTATTTATGTGTTAGGTGTCCATCTTATCACTTTTGGGAGTAAAGAGTTATTTGACTCATGGTTTTAGAGAAGCTGCAGTCATGTTGGAAGGGAAGTCATGATTCTGTAGTGGCTGTATCCATGGTGGCAGCAGCGTAAGGCACAGTTGTCAACATGGTCTCAGACTAGAAGGCAGAGAGGTCTAGACTGGATCTGGGGACAGTTAGAACATTTAAAATCCTGCCCCAACCCAACTACATCTGTTGGCCAGGCCCCACTCCCCCAAAGCTTCATCATCTTCAAAGGCACGCCAAGACTGGTCACCATGCATTCAAAACAGTCTGGGGGGGACCCTTCAGGCTAAAACATGATAGCACTTTCTGTACATCAAGTCAGTTTTAAGTTAAAATCAGAGTGAGGCTTGACGTTGTTGGTGTTGACACACCAACACCAAAGCATTCTCATGGTGGGAGGTGAAGAAACCAAGTATCTGAAATTGTCAGCAGGGCTATTACTTTAAGGGTAAGGTTTGCAAGTATTGTTTGCTTATAGAGGAGGCTATAATGTTCATAAGTACCACTTATCCAGCTCAGCCACATACCAGGCACTGTGCCAAGACTGGTCATTTCCAGTTCTTGGAACTGTGGTATCATGTCCTATTTTATAGACAGATGAAATCACACCAAAGGAATCAAACTCTTAATTCTCCCTTTTCAATTACCCCACTGCCTCCCTTCAAAGACCACTGACGATGAATCGAAGTTTTACAAGAGAATTAAAGGATGGAATGGTGTTATCTGAATTCAGGTGTTCTTCAGGAAAGAAGAACTCAGATCTTGGAGTTCCCACTGTTTGACACTGATGCAACCTTGAACTGGAATGGGAAACTGGAAATTACACAGTGGGCTGGTGTGCTCAGGTCGAGGCTTGTGTTCCATGGATCTGCAGATCCCTGTGTATATATCTCTGTGGCTCACTGAGACTCAAATACTGAAGTTTCTTATCCTAAGACTCAGGTTTATCATCTTACCTCTCTTTTCCTTCAAAAGGTCTGTGATTGAGGGATTGAGGAACTAGAGCATAAAGCCTTTTCCTCCTCCATTCAATACTATGTACTTAAGGGAGAAGGATGTATTTACATACATTCCTCTGCCGACTTGGCTCAACCTTTACTTGCAAAGTTTGTACATATAATAGGATTTAGAAACTGTTTAAGACTATTTACTCAGATTTAAAGTGAAAATGATATTTGTATTCCACCTTAAGGTAGTTTATATTCTCCCCAAGTCAAGCCTCATAGAATAATACATTTGCTGTCCTTACAGTATGAAATGAAACACAGGTCTTGGAAGCCACACAGAAAGGGAGATCTAGGACGTACACTTTCTGCTTCAGTTACACAACAGAAAATATTATCTCCCAGGAAACTTCAGCCCAAAGAACTGTGATACAGAATTTTCTAGTAGAATTTACCAGCGCTGCTCTTTTGCAATGGAGAGTGTCACTTTTCTGTTTGAAAATAAGTGACTCAACATAGACTAGAAGCTGGGGGCTAGGGAGATTCACCATGGGTAGAGGCACATGTCGAACTTATTGAGTACTTGCGTTAGATCTCTGGAACCCATGTGGTAGACAGGAAAGAGCTTGTGTCTGATCGCTACATGCGCTGTGGTTTAGCTAGTGGTAGTTGCTAGTATGAAAGAGGTCCTGAACGTAGTCTGCAGTGCTTACAAATAAGCAATCCTAGTCTAGAAGCCAGTTTGAGGTGCCTAAAAAGGCACTCAGATAGCAGCATTTTTAGTGGTTATAAAAGGTTTCTTTTAGAGCATTGCACTTTGACCCCCCTTGAAGTCCTCTGTAGCCTCTACTCCCCTTCTTTCTCTTCCACCAACCTAAGAAGCCTTCTTTCTTGTCTGGTTTTTGCCTCACCAAAAAGTATTTGGTTCCTCATTAGAGTGTCCGAGTTACTGGTTTTGTCCATTTGTATTTATGGCCTGTTCATCTGCCTGCTTGTACAATGCTTGGCATCATCTGTTGGAGCCTTTCATTCCCCTTCAAGTGCATTGCTTTCCCTCCAAGGGCTGTCTGTGGAGACTTTATGTTTGATCAGTTTATGAATTCCCCAACCAAGGAGTGCCACATGACCATTTTATAATCCTGAAGAGCTTGATGAGAACCCCTGCATCATGTCTGCCTGTCTTTGGAGACCAAAGTATCCATTTTCTCTCTCCTTTCTACATCCTGTGAGCATTCCATTTATCAGCTCATTCTAACCCATACCTAAAAAGGGAAGGGAGTCCTGGAGGATATGGTTCCAGCTCTAGAAGTGTTGATACAGCCCAATTAAGTCTAGACAAGTTTTAATATGGGTGGGATGGACATTTAAAGAATTAACGCACATAAACTATTTAGCAAAGCATGCAACACACTGAAAACATTACATGAATGAAAAAAACCCATGAAGGATATGGCTGGTGTGCAGCAGAAACAGAAATACCGAAAGGAGAGAATACACAGGGACTGAAAAACCACAGAATTATGTAAACATGAGGCCAGGGCAGCTGAATGTGGTGAAACAGGGCCCAATTCAGAGCCAGATGGTTGGTGGGATCAACTGCTTTCCTGAAGATCATAAAGGATGGATATGATTCTGCAGAAAACCATGATCAGTGTCTCTAGAGTTAGAGATGAGAATCCATCTCTGTGTACCTCAAGTAAAAATGGAGAGTTTATTGGTTTACATACAGTCTCACATTGGTATCTATGGGGGTGTGGACTTAGGATTTTTTGTACATATAGAAACCCATGGGTGCATATATATATATATATATATATATATATATATATATATATATATGAGTATATATTATTATATAGGCATATTATGTGTGTTCATATATTATTATTAAGTATATATTATATTAAGCATATATTATTAGGTATTAATAACTATTATCTGCTTATGAGCTTATATATCTGCTCCCATATTTTAAGTCACATCTAGATTATTCAGAGCACCTAATGCAGTGTTTAAGTGTTAGGTTAATAGTGGTTGTATTTTGTTTTTGCAAATACTCTTAATCTATAGCTGAATCCAAGGTACAAAATGCATGGTTGTAATTATAGTTGGAGGCCCTGCTATTTATTGAAAGATCAAGCTTCCTTCAGACAAGATGGATACAAACCCTCTCACATTCTCACAAGAAGCTCTCTTTAGCCCCATAGTTTGACTCTGTTCAGTTCTGTCCAATGTCAATTCTGACTGACAGTGTCTGTGAGGACTCAAAGAGTCAACTGCTGTCTCCACCTGAAGCTATGTTTATAGCAGCTGATCCTAGAGGAAAGAAAGATGCTACTTTATCCCTATTCTTCGGGGACTTTGGATGCCCCTTGTCCTGGTTAGGTCCTTATCATGATTTCTAAATAGGCTTGCCACTTGACTGGCTAGCCTGGATAAATGAAGGTTCTACTGCATTACTGAAGACAAATTATTAGTGAATGGAAAGCAGTTTCCAAATGACAGATACTAGGAGGCTGGGACCATGATGCAATCAGGAAAGCACTTGTCTCCCAGTGACAAAGACCAGTATTTGGATAGCCAGGACTCATAGAGAAAACCAGCATAATGGCATATATCTGTAATCCTAGCAAGGTGGGAGGTAGAAACAGACAGATCCCTGGAGGCTCACAGGCCAGGTAGTCTGGCTCATGTGATGAAGTTTCACGCCAATGAGAAAAACTGTTTAGAATAAAAGGTAGAAGATACCCAAGGACTAACACTTGAGGTTGTTTTCTGATGTCCATATCCACACCTACACACACACACACACACACACACACAGGTAATACACGCAGGAGGTTATGCTGCTATTCTGTAGAGGGGCAATTATCCTAACAGAAGGTGTGACAGAGAACTTGCAACCTGAGAGTGCTCTGCATGGCTGCCTCCTTTCTTGTGACATTTCTCCCATCAGTGTTGCCCCAGAAGAAGGTGAGCCAGATCCTGCGCTTTTCCCCTGCGTGGCTCCATGGTGTCCTCCTGTTTGAATGTGCAGCTCATGTCAATCTTAATATTTGTTTTGAGTCACATATGCTGGCCTCTAATTTGCAATTTACATGGATGATGGGGCCCTATTCAGAATCCCGCTCCTGCAGCCTTTGTGCGGTTCACCTCACACCATGCAGTCATTAGGCGGAACAGCATATAATTAGGTAACCCATGTAAAGCTGTGGTTTCTGAAAGGTTGCAGTTCTTTTCAAAAAGTGTGGGTTTCCATCTTTCCTCCCATTCTTCTCTAGACAAAAAGCCATTTCCCCCCTGGTGGCTCTCACATGGATGTAGTAACTTAAAGGCAGTTAGTCTTGGAGGTAGATAATAATTTGGTTTGTTTTTACCTGAGGACTGGGTTTTGTTTACGAAGCTTGTGTTTAACCCAGTGTAGACAGGAACTGAGTTGCTGTCATTTGTAGAGGAGTGTATTACTCTTTGTAGCCAATGAAATCACCCTATTTAAAGAGTCCTGATCCTTTAAAATCTACCTCACAAGATAACTCAGTTTTCAGTTAATTTTTATATTTCTCTTACTACCCTGTGCAAAACCTACCTAGAATTGCTGGTGAAGGCAGCGCTTATGAAATCTAAGTGCCAAAGGAGACATATGCTCTCTATGAAATTGTACCAATTGTATCGAAGCTGGCTTCATTTGTCAGACAGGTTCATGATAGTAAATGTAGTTTTTAAAAATAGTCACGGCGTGAAGACTATTGCAAGCTCATGAAAGATTAAGCGGAAGCATCGTATTTCACTGAAATGAAGTCACACAGTGCATTGGAAACCCACTGAAGTATTAATGTCCAAGTGTGCTTACTCTTGCTTATTGCCACTGAAGCAAGTGGGAAAAGCAGTGGGGACCTCTTCAAACTCAGAAAAGTGAAAGGAAAAAACAAAACAAAACAAAACAAAACAAAAACCAAAACCAAGTAGGTTCATGCTACCAACCCTGGGTCATAGTGATCAGTTAGGAATTCCTTAGAATCAGATTCTCAGGGCCCACTTACCAAGATTCTGCAACAGAAGCCTAAGTGGGGGCCAGAGATGTAAACATCTTAATGGGTAGGCCATATGGTGCCATTGCTGAAACTTTGCTGGCAACATTAGGAATGTTTTCCTTTGTGCACGTGTCTTGTGGTGTATATGTCTGTATTCTATGTTCTGAACAAATAAAGATAGATTTAAAAATCATACACTTTACATCATAACTGTAGTAGAATATATCCTACTGGACAAGTCAGTCTGCCTCTGATAGAAGTGTATCTGATAGCCAGGACTGTAAGTTATGACACTTGTCATGACACAGAGAAGCAGAGGGATGAGGAGATGTTGGCCATCAGGCACTGTATTAGTTCTGTTCTGATCTTTCAACCCATTCATCAGTCTAGGTAGTGGAAAGAAGCTGAATGATCTAAAGTATTTTACACTTGTTAGACCTTGTCTGGTTTTCTCTTTACATTTCTACTTCTCACCCTGAGACTGATTTATGACTAATATACATTCAGAGGGACAAGATTCCTTAATTCCTTTCTTTGGTAGAATTAGACCATTAGTGTTGACTTAATCTATTAGGAGATAAGTATTCTCTAGGCACGGACATCTGAGGCATTCAGCTGAGAAGAAAGAGGAAGGTGTAGCAGCCAGGGTAGAGAATGGGGTTACCTAGCTTCACCATCTGTCATCCCCATGGGAACAATAATATGCATTTGTGTGTCCGGAATTGTCCTGCATCCCCTGGATGGGTGGATGGATGAGAGGATCAGCAAACACATTTAAGCCAAAAATTACTCAGAGTATTATACAGAAAAATCCTTTCACATTGATGGCACCCTACTTCTGTTCTTTTATTCAAGAGTATATATCTATTTTAGACACATTGATGGGCATGGGATAATATAAAGAGAGTTAATATCAGAGGAAATGAATGATCTGCACAAAAGACATGAAGAAAGTAACTTTAGTTCAGTGTGTTCTCAAAGCGAGCATGGCATGGATAATATCGAAGTGAAGGTAGCTAAATGAAATAACTAAGTTATACTTTTTCCAATTGAAACTGTCTCTTTCATCAGATTTCTTACAGAAAAGATGTGCAAGGCACCCACACATATACAGCGGAGCTGGACAGACCGGATATCAAGAAGGCAACTCAGATCTCCAAGATCATAAGCGATGTAATCTCTCTTTCTCTCTTAATCTTGTGCAAATCTGATTTCTCTTTATATTGGAGGGAGATGGAGCACAGTGTTCATAGTTGGAAGGCTAATTCAGTTAACATAATCAATTCATTTGAATTAGTGACATCTCAATTTTGTCCTGAGTTATCCATTTGAATATGCAAATTATTGGGGATGTGCATGAATTGCCCGTGTTCAGCCCGACTATGCCTAGTATTAGCGTATTTTTAGAGGCACACACACTATTGGGTATATGATCGCATTCAGATGTCTCAGCTTGGAAGCCAGACTTGTCAGTCTTCTGCTCCTGATTATTCTCTCAGCTAACTCCCATCCAGGGAGCTCTGCTTGGCCTCTCCCCATCTGTTGCTGGTGATTTGCCGATTCCTTTCCCCTAGCACTTAGTTCTGCACACTGCCTGCATGCCATAGCTGTGACTTGTCTGCTCTGGGACACTTTTCCAAGTTAATGCCATTTTGCTTGAGCATAACAAACATCCTGGTTAAAGTTAACTAATGGAATAACATAAGTCCACTCCCCTTAAAAATCAAAAATGAAACTAATTCAACTGCTTGGTAACCAAGTGTCTGGTTTTGTGCACAAAATGATAAGTGCTATCTGTGTAAAGAACATAGAGTCTTAACTTTCCAGAAAAGCTCTTAGAGTCTTTAGAGATAAATATAAAGATGTTGACTGGCTACATAGGTTAAAATAAAAGATTATTTTGCTACTAAAAATAAATTCCTGCTTTAGCAATCACTGTTTTAGTATTTGGTGTTTAGTGTAAAGTATTTTTAATAGGCTAAGGTACTATTATATTATATTTTGATTAATGTTAATGTAATGTAAAGTAGGAATATTAAATTTTTCTTTTTCTTCACTTAAGGCAGAATACAAGAAAGGGCAAGGCATAGTGAATAAAGAACCTTCTGTAATTGGAAGACCAGATTTTGAACATGCCGTGGGAGCTTCTAAACTTTCTAGTCAGGTAAGACTTGAGCATGATAATCCTTCAAAGGCTTTATTCATAGGTTTTATTTCAAGGAGCGTAGAAAATATTTCATCTTAGATATTATCTTTAACTGCAAGAATAAACCAAGGTAATGTTTCTGAAGCTACTTTAGCTAGTGTTCCAATAACTGTAAATTTGAGCAGAAAAAAAAAAGTCCAATTCTTAGATCAAAGTGCAGACTTCTCTCCAGCCTCACAGCTGAACCTGCTTCATTGAGTTTGGCCATGTTGTATTTCTAGAGATCAGCAAAAGCCAATACCCAAAGTTATATTTTTATACCTGAATATACAAAATAAACACACATACAATTTGAACTTAGTAATAAAGTATTTTCTCAATTTAAAAGCATTTTTAAAATCCATAAATTCTTGAAATCTGATTTCAGAATGTAAGACCTGAAGAGTTTTCAAACCTGGAAGGTAAATGGCTTAAGAGTTTAACAGGTTAAAATTTCAATTTTCCCAGAATTATATAAATGCCATCCAATTACAGTGAGACTCCAAAAGACTTTTAAGAATTGGCCTGAAATCATTTCAAAGTTTCTGTGGACAGGAGTTGCCTGAAAATCTTTAACAGCGTGAGGCTGCAGATCAATGTCAGGGAAATACTAGAAAACCATTTGAATAAGTCAGTTTATATTGAGAGCTAAATTACTCAATAGGATAGAATAGGAATGCCTGAAATAGATTCTAGTATATCTAAGAATTTAACATATGGCAAAAGTGTTGATTCAAGTCAGTGGAGGAAAGATAGGACCGTTAATAAATTGTGCTAATTGTGGTAAATGAAAACTCTGTTGGTTTCTTTAACTCTATACAAAAGTGAAGATAGATTAACAATACAAATGCAAGCCAAGTGTGATGGTACATACCTCTAAGTCCAGCACTCAGGAGGATAAGTCAGAAGGTTACAGGCTCAGCTTGTTCTACAGAAGGAGACCCCATTCTGCAAGCAAAGCCAAGCCCAAACTAAACAGACAAATACATCCCAGAAAACCATCAGCAGACATGAACAAAATAATTAAAGTACTAAAAAGAAAATTCGGGAGTCACTGTATGGTGCACAAGGTTTGTGTTTTAAGAAGACCAGCAGTCTAGATGTTCTAATGGATAGTAAGACACGATGATTACACAAACATTAAAATCACTGCTGCACTTCATGACCCATGCTTGTTATTTCAACACTCGAGAGGCTGAGGCAGGAGGATTGTGAATCGAAGGTCAGACCAGGCTACATACTGAGACTCTGTCTCAAAAACCTCAGGTAAGTAAGGAAACATGGATGTTTACTCAGAGATGAAGGTGTGAGAGTCAACAATGGTGACAGCAAACTGATGTTTTAAAAAATACATTTATAGTTTTTGATTTTGGAAAATAATCCATCTCTTATATTATACTTCAAAATGGAGCAATATAAATAGATAAAGGTCTAAAATATGACTGAAAAATATAAGATAAATCCTAAGTCTAGAAAGATGTACTGGGGCTCTTGGTTTGAGATTCTTAGTATTCAAGATCACCATAATGCTATTTCTTCCAAAATTAATTTTAAAGACTCTATGTAATTCCAGTTCGAATCCAAAGTCTTCCTTTTTAAAAATGAGGACCAAATTAAGTAACTGAATAAATCAAACAATTTTGCAATTTGTACAGAGAAAAAAATGAAACTAGCTTTTTGGATAGTAAAAAGAGGAGCAGTCATTTCAAAATATTTGAAACTATGCTGTATAATATATATAAAATAATAAATTTTTCTCATGAGATTTTTTTAAAAAGTTACTTTTACTGAATATGTATATGTGTGTGTCTAAGCGTGTACCTGTGTGTAAAGAAGCCCATGAAGGTCACAGGATGATA
Source organism: Mus pahari (assembly GCF_900095145.1). NCBI lineage: Eukaryota > Metazoa > Chordata > Mammalia > Rodentia > Muridae > Mus > Mus pahari. The sequence goes on along the minus strand of NC_034592.1, from coordinate 5,045,717 downwards.
GTAGATAACATGTGGCTGGAGCCATAGGTGGTTGTGATCTACCATGTAAGTATGAGCAATAAAACATCAGTCCCCTGAATGAGCAACAAATGCTCCTCGCTACTGAGATCTCTCTCCAGCATCCTCATATGTTCTTTAAGGTGGAAACAAAAATGACTAGCAGCAAAGCAGAAAAAGTGAGAAAAGAGGTGAATTCGATTCTACAGAGAGGAAAGATAGATAAATGGCAGTAACCTTGTGAGAATATGTTAAAATTTATTACTAGAAAACAGAAATGTCAACAGAATTTAAGTGAAATGTCACTCGTATCCATCAGCATTCTGTTGCTTGCTTGTGTGGGGAAGAAGGACATGCCGTTAGAAAGGTTTTGTGTAGGAGGTAGTTTTGAATTGGGCTTGGTTTAATGGGAGAGAAGTCTGCTCAAGAAGAAAGCCCCAAAGAAAGGCAGGAAGGTGACTGAGGACAGGATTGGGGCCTCTGATCATTGGGATATCAGTTATGGCTATAAAAAGGAATTTAGGAGGATTTTTAATGAGCAAAGGGTCAGTGTTGTATTAATTTTGACTATATGGCATTGTTTAGGGAATAGAATGAAAATAATATGTTGCTTTTATATAACAAACTAATGTACTTTTGCAACTTGGCATGTTTTTAGTAGCAACCATTCAATTTGCTGTCTTAATGATTTGAAGTTCAATAGCATTGAATAAATTCATAATGTACCATCACCATCACCATACACTCAATTCTTTGTCCTCTAAGCTAAACTCTGTAGTTTTTGAACAATGACTCCCAACCCAACTGTTATGGGAATGATATGCTTTATCATCAAAATGATAAAAAGAGAAATTATTCCCATATGTTACTACAGGGTGTGTGTGTCTTTAAAAAAGAACAAATTATTATCATTTCATCTGTTGTCACTCCATTAAACTTCTACTTACAGGTGTGAAATAAGCCATCAGAGAAATTTGATGTGAGATGGCTTGTGCAGACACTACTCTTGGCAGATTAAGATGTCAGCACTGCAGGAAAGGTTGGCCTCTGACTGAGATGAAAGTCCCATGGGCCATCAGGGAGTGGTGGCAAGACTCACACGGGAGATGATCTACCTGCCAGATATCTCTGGAGCTCTAGTGGAAGAGAGAGGCAGAGAGAAGGGATGTGCAGGAGAGGTTCAGGAACACAACGGTGACTTGTGCTGATTGTTTTATGGTTTGCCAGGCACTTCCAATTAGAAAAAATCTCCCTGTCTTGGAAGGCTTCTCAGGCATGTGAGACTGAGAAGAGGTTTGGACAGCACTCTTAGGAGAGGCCTAAGATAGCTACAGAAGACCCGGGCATCCCTAATATTTAATATTGAAGCCCTGAGCATTTCTAATATTTAATATTGAAGCCCTGGGCATTTCTAATATTTAATATTGAAGCCCTGGGCATCCCTAATATTTCCTGTTAAGAAGGCAGGAGAGGTTGGACTTGCTTTGGGTTTTGTGTGTACATGGGTGGGTGTCATGGAGCACATGTATGAGTTAGAGAACAAATTACATAATGTGGACCCCAGGGATCAAACTCGGGCCATTATGGCTTGGCAGCTACAACCCTACCCTACTGAGCTGTTTCGCCAGTTTCCTCCCTGACTTGTTATTCTCCCATTCTTGGCAGTGCATGGCACTTCCCTGTCAGCCACAGAGCAGATTGTATAAAGGCAGTGTGGTCCCTTTCAGTGCCTGGAAAACTTGACTGTGGAGTGATACTCCTGGGCTGCACTATTGGTTCTATTGCTTGCTTGCCGAGTGACCTTGGACATGGCACTTTGTTTCTTTATTTATGTAAGGTTGATTTGACAGCAGTTGCAGCTACTAGTTACAGTTGTCACAAGTGCACTGTTAAAGTTGTTACCTGGCCTACAGATCACACAATTGCATAAGAATCATTTTGAATAGATACTTGGAGCATTTTCTCATTTACTTTCCCTTTAGATAAATTCACATACAGGGCAGAGCGATGGCAGGAACACTCACTCTTAGAATCCAGACTTAACTTCACTCCATCCAATACTCCCTGTGAGTCCTTCGAATAAAACCTCAATCTGAGTATTTATTTTCGCATTTCAAATTCAGCCCACAAGAGTCTTACCATTTGTTTCCTCCTTGGGCTTTTAGAAATATATTTTTCAAGCTCAAACTATATAGCTACTGAGTGACCAGATGCTTAAACAGGTTGCAGTCTGCAAGTTTTCTGTACCCATCATCAGCTTTACTTTGCCATTGGTCTTATAGTCTATAAGTTTCTGAAAGGGAAAAAGCAGGCATAAGGGTGAACAGGAGTCCTAGAATGGCTTGTTTAATGTGTGATCTTGAGTGCATTAACCTGAAACAAAGGACAGAGTGTAGTTTCCTATTGTCACCAGTAACTTTGAAGGTCATATACCTTGCTCCTAAGCCAATAGCAAAGGCATAGACATTAGTTGGAAATGGTTTAGGAATTTAGTAAGCAGGGAAAAGAGGTGAAGTGGGTGTGTGAGTGAAGGCAAAGGCAAGGCAGTGTGCCACTGTGTAGTGGCTAGGCATGCGTGGTGGAAGGGTCAGACAGCAGACTATGAGTGGGAGAGAGACGTTTTGCCTGTACACTGAGAGCTCCGTGGAATTTTACTCAGGCCAGGCAACAGAAGCATGAGCTAAACTATTCTTATACTAAATCGAACAATTATTTGGACCTTATATATATATAAAACCTTTCCCTTTTAATTTAAGATCTATATTTACATGTGTGTGCATGACCATCCATGTACATGTGTACATGTGCACATATGTGCCTGTGTGTGTGCACAAGTGCATGTGAGTGCAGGTGCCAGAGGAGGCCAGACCTGCAAGTAGAGTTCGAGGTGTTGGTAAGTCATCTAACATAGTTGCTGGGAACTAAACTCTAGTCCTTGGCATGAGCAGTACTCACTCTTAAACTGAACCATTTCTCCAAGTCCAAATTTCTTTTTTAAAATTGGGAAGATACATATTATTATGTTACAGTTCTTTTAAAAAATAATAAAGTAAATTTCATGTGCCAAGACAGGAATACTAGTTTCTGTGCAACTCAAATATAAATGGATTGTCAAAACCATTAACTTAAAAGTTCTAAATGAGGATAATTGGTTACTATGTTCTTATATCACCTGAATTTAATATTTGGAATTTGTCTGCAGGGTGAAAGGATTAAATTCTTGGTCTAGTTTTATAACAACAGAGAAACATTATAGTATAATAATTAATGTTTATTGCAAAATAATATTTGTTATATTGATAAGAATGAGATTAAAACTTAAGAGCTCTAATATGGATTGCTGTAAAAATTTAGTAATAAATAGTGTCCTTGAACTGAAGAAGGTATTAATTGGCTTGGAGATGCTCCCATTCTCCCTTCCTGGCAAGCATACACTCTGCCAATCTTCTGACACTGCCAAGCATAAGCTTAAATGTCATATTTCAAGTTGCCAATGTGAATGGATCTCTCTGTTCATTTCTGAATAATTTGTGATGTGGTATGTGTGCGTGTGCATGTGTGTGTGTATGTGTGTGTGAGTGTGGGTGTATGTATGTTAAAAATTGACTTGAGTGACTTAACACAGGGCTTTTAGGGTCATAAAATAAAATAAAATAAAATAGGCTATTGATAAGTATGTGGATGTCTTTAACAAAATTTCTTTGGATTCTTAACATTTGATACAAAGGCAGGATGATATTATCTTGTTAAGAAAATAAGGACACATAAGTCTCTGGGTTTATCCCCAGGCCCAAACAACAAGGAAAACAAAATGTATGAAGGAAGTAAGGAAATAAGGTAGGAAGATAGGAAGGGAGGGATGAAGGGGAGGAGAAAAGAGAAGAGCACAGGTAGCATTGTCTGTGAAATTCCACCTAAATTCTGATTGTTTCTTTGACAAGTTCTATATAAAACTGTATTATTATTATTATTATTATTATTATTATTATTATTATTATTTGCTCACCTGTAGTTCAATTTTAGCAAAGATTGGAAAGAATGGATATCTTTAGATACTTGGTATGTCGTTTTCAGTGATAATTAGGGTCCACTCCTCAAACTTTCTATTTCCCCTAACGTTTGATTTTACAGCTATGCTGAAGATGTGATTCTCTCTCCTTGCTGCCTTCAGGGAGCCACAGCATAGGTGTTACTGCGGGGGAGCCAGGCACTGAGTGCTGAAAACTCATGTGTCCCATGTCTTGGTTGCATTGCACTGTCTAGAGGCACTTAGAGAATTAGTTTCAATTCTGTCTTTGTAGTTGAACAGACACAATGGGGACTCCCTAAAGTCTAGTTATGGTCAAAATTCTTTAAAAAATAGTTAAGAGTTTGATTTTATATAATTATTCTATATATCTATTAGAAAGTGATAGATGTCAGAGCTCTATGTGTGCCATCCATAATGCAAATGAAGTCACTTTGTGACTTACTTATAGAACTTCATTTATTTCTAAAACAGTGGATCTAGGTAAAAGGAGTCATGTTTTTATCTCTGTATTAACACTTCTCTCTCCCTTTCTCTGATGGTCTTAAAACTGGCAGGTATATGCTTTGTTCCATGCTTGGGTAAGCAACGATATCCAAGGCTTTGCAGGGATCTCTTGAGAGATGTGGGTGTGAATAGGGAAGCAGACAATGAACTGTGGGTTGAAAATGGAGCAGAATGTTGACCATGTCTGTTCCATTAGTGAGGGAGACAGTCAGAAGATGAGAGACTTGACCCGTATCAGCCATATTTGATTCTCTTTATTCATGTATGTACAAATCTTGGAGAAGGCATGAGGCAAGATCCACTTATATATCAGTGTTTGGTTAATGTATTTTTCGTATAATGCAGTTATTTAATGTAAGTTAATTATTACTAGAAATGCTTATGTTTGCTTTCCTGCACATCTTTTTAGACCACATCACTTAAACAACCAAAGATTAGAAGGAAACCAAGCTTACATCACTTTTCTCATTTTTACATTCAATATAATTATCTGAATCTTGTGGGCAGGAGATTGATAATTATTCTTCAGAAATATGCATGTTCTTAGAAGAAAAAAATGCCAGCTTTGGTAACGGATAAACCTCCAGTTTTAGTTCTCATGCCAACCTACACTCTGTCTTTGCATCTGGTGCAATTGTGATGATAGCCCCTAGTCTACACACACAGTAGGATGTGGGCTGTGGTGGTCCAGTCCATGAGCAGAGGTTCTAGGACTATAAAATGGAGGAAGCAAATTAAGCTACAAGCTTTATCCTTTGCTCTCTGCTGGTGTCCCTTGGATGATACCTGAGTAGCTATCTCTAGCGCTGCCTCTGAGAACTGTAACTTGAAACTGTGAGCCAAAATAAATTCTCTCTCCCCTTCATTGCTTTGGTTGCTGGTGTAGTTCATTTTAGTAACAGAGAAAACTCAGACAAGTTCTCTGGGGGCAAAAGTTGAAGAACCTACTTTCTTTCTTATGTAACTGAGATACATGTTGGCTGAGGTTAGAGGATAGGGTTAATTGATTGACATTTGGTGCCAATCAGCACCATATAGTCTGTCAGCTGATTAGAGGTTCACAGCTACTGCCCAAGAGCAGTCCCTGTAAAGCGACTGAGCAGAAAGAGGTTTGGCTTGGACAGGGGAAAGTGGACGTGGATGCGGACATGGATATGGATGTGTGAACATGGCTGAATAGAAAGGATCCTTAAGTGAGGCTGATGAAAGTAGCAAAGGAAATTTAAACATTTCCTATGTCTGCTCTCATCTCTGATTTCAGAATACAAAATAATAATTGAAAAAAATTCATTTTCCCATTTTAGTATTTTTTATCAATTATTTAAAATGAATGGCAGCATGAATATCAGTACATTATTTTCAAGTTGAACATACAGAAGTTAGTTCTTCTGTGCTGTTTTTCCACCAAAGCTTCACTACCTCGCTCTCAAGACCCCTGGCAAGGACCCCTGAAGAAGACCGTCAGTCACACCCAGCAGGGCCGTGAAAACGGCCGGTTCCAAATTCTGTTTAATAAGGAACTCGGCAAGGCAGAGCCTTAAGGCGTGTGGATAAATGAGCCTTATGAGAATATTTATTATAATAAAATAATTTTTTTTACAATATTGTAAAATACTGTAAGATTGTAGAGGTAGCATGAGAGACCAAAACTGTTTCATTTTGCTTTTGAAATATGTACATCCATTTTTGTCAGTACTCATCAAGGCGAGAGATGCGAGTAGCTGGGATGTTAATCATGTATCTGCTCAGGGAGAGATTTTGTCTACATCCCAGTCTATAACATGTGTCTATATGGTTTTTTAACTATGAAGAAAAAACTCTAAGTTAACAGTCCTTTCATTTTCTTTTCTTATAACTAAAGAAGAAAAGATTTAGACTGAATATTAAATACTTCTTCTCTTAGATAAATTGAGGAGTTAAAGCAAGACAAAAATCAAAATCAAAATCAAAACAAAAAAAAAACCCTAAAAATGCCAGGAAGCAGATGTAGAACACTGTTGAAAATATATTTTCTAAAAATTAGATTATGAGCAAACGAGATATGGATGTTGCCGAAAACACAGTTTTAAAAAGGAATCTTTGAACAAATTAAATGTGGATATCTGTATTTGAGATAATTCTCCCAGGAAAACCCATTTAATTTCTGGTTCCAAGGACACATTTTGTAAGTGAGTCAGACCTTAAGAAGTGTGTGCTCTCAGTTCGAACTGATCCTGGGTTACAGGGGTACAGAAATGGAAACTGACCTGTAAAAATTTTTTATATTATAAATGCATAATTCTCATGAGCAGAGAATTTGAGCTCATGCCTAATGACATTCATGACCAATATTCAAGTAGCATATTAAAAATTTCTAAATGCCTCATTAAGCTTTATGGAAGGGGATGAATATCAGGAATTTAAATTCTGCAATGATTCATTTGAAAGGTAGCTTTTATTTGATCTCTTAAAAAAAACCCTAATTTCTTACTTTTCCACTAAAATATGTGATTTCATTCAGTTTGTCCTTTTTCTTTATGATAGGTTAAATATAAAGAAAAATTTGATAATGAAATGAAAGAAAAAAGCCACCATTACAACCCTCTGGGAAGTGCATCTTTTAGGCAACACCAGTTCGCTACTGTCCTGGCAAGTGATGTAAGTTATAATCTACAGAAATTACTTTCAATGTTTAGAGTCTTGTTTTCCTAGAACTAACTGTGTTGTAATTACTGATATTTAATCAAGATCATGTAATTTCCGAGTAATTTGTAGTTGAAAACATTGGAGCATATTTTCCTGAAGCTTTTTTTTCTAGAAAAGTATATTATTATAATTTACTATTAATGGTTACTGATTACTAATTAGTTAATAAGTAGGAACAGTGGTATGAATGAAATTATTATGTCTGATCAAGAGTAGAATAGATTATAGAGTTTTTCAGGAAAGAAATGTATATTATCACAAATTAGTAGGTAGGACAGCAATTAACTCATAATTATGCCCACAAAATTGGTTTATTATAAAGTACTACCTGATACATGGGGGTTCATCTAAAAGAAATTGTCATGAATTGTGCTGCTAAAGGTTTAAACTTCTTTCATTTTTATTATGCTAAATGCTACCTTTGTAGATTTATTTTCATGTTTTTAAAATTAAGAAGGATTTATTGGGTAAAAAATGAAGTTCAGAATTTTTGCTAGGAGGAGGTATTGTCCAAAACTAGAAACAATGTCAAATCATTTTTTTCTAAGGTTCATTTAATATGTGTACAGACCCTTTCTCATCAGAAGAACTGAGCATCACGAAAAGGTTCTTCCGCTCAGCCTCTTCATCTCTATAGGTGGCACTGGCTTTACTTTTCTCTCATTAATGCGTAGAAGGTATTTATGCTCAATAACAAGTCTTGGTTTGTGTCTGGAAGATAAAGGGAGCGCGTTTGTCCTCTGGGGATATCAGAATCTTTCTTTCCCGACTGATAATTTTAAAGTGTGTACAGACAAAGAAGAGGGCAGAGATGAGCTAATCTTAAAGGAATCTATAGTTGAGCCTTAAATGCTCAAGGCTGAGTGGGGATCAGGCTGCCTGGATGTGATCCTGTCCAGCCACTTACTGTTATTCCTTTAATCTTTCTGTACCTCAGTTTCCTCATCCGTCAAATAGGAATAAGTTAAAACAATTAGAGTGCTTTACATATATTAAATGTTTTTTTTAAAAAGTGTTGGGCATACAGATACTGTTTAATGAACTTGATACTGATATTTTGTTCTTACTACTGGTATTTGATTCCAAAGTAGTTGGGGAAAAAAAAAAGATTCACATAGAATGCAAAGCAGCTAAAGCTTAAATCACAGCAAAGTAAAATTGAAATAATACTATCGCAGCATAGAAAAAATGAAGCAAGGCTTCTTGTTCTCTAAAAGTAGAGTTTCTGCTATAATTACTGAAAGTGTGTTAACACCACCGTTTTGGAATATATAAACAGTAAAAGAAATTTAAATGTTTTCAAGTCCATAAGTAACCATTTGACTCATTCAGTAGTGAATCAGCACCATCTAGTGGCTGCTTGTGAATCCTGTCACTACCACTCATTGGGGGAAAAAAAGAATGATCAAATCCATTAATGTAATCCACTATATAAACAAACCCAAAGGAAAAAAATAACATGACCATCTCATTAGATGCTGAAAAAGCATTTGAAAAAATACAACACCTCTTCATGGTTTTTTCAATTTTTTATTAGGTATTTTCTTCATTTACATTTCAAATGCTATCCTGAAAGTCCCCTATACCCTCCCCCCACCCTCCTCCCCTACCCACCAACTTCCACTTCTTGGCCCTGGCATTCCCCTGTCCTGGGGCATATAATCTTTGCAAGACATAGGGGCCTCTCTGCCCAATGATGGCCAACTAGGCCATCTTCTGCTACATATGCAGCTAGAGACACGAGCTCTGGGGGTACTGGTTAGTTCATATTGTTGTTCCACCTATAGGGTTGCAGACCCCTTCAGCTCCTTGGGTATTTTCTCTAGCTCCTCCACTGGGGGCTCTGTGTTCCATCCAATAGACGACTGTGAGCATCCACTTCTGTATTTGCCATGCACTGGCATAGCCTCACAAGAGACAGCTATATGAGGGTCCTTTCAGCAAAATCTTGCTGGCATACACCTCTTCATGTTAAACGTATTGGACAGATCAGGAATTCAAGAGCCATACCTAAACATAATAAAAACAATATAGAGCAAACCAACCACCAATATCAAATTAAATGAAGAGAAACGTGAAGCAATCCCACCAAAATCAGAGACAAGACAAGGATGCCAACTCTTCAATACAGTATTCGAAGTCCTAGCCAGAGCAATAAGACAACAAAAGGAGATCAGGGGACACAATTTGGAAAGGAAGAAGTCAAGGTACCACTGTTTGTGGATGATATGATAGTATACTTAAGTGACCCCAAACATTCTACCAGAGAACTCCTATATTTGATAAACAACTTCAGCAAAGTGGCTGGATATAAAATNAACTCAAATCAATAGCCTTCCTTTATATAAATGATAAGTGGGCTGAGAAAGAAATTAGGAAAATAACACCCTTCACAAAATTCACAAATAACATAAAATATCTTGGGGTAAATCTAACCAAACAAGTGAAAGATCTGTATGACAAGAACTTCAAGTTTCTCAAAAAAGAAATAGAAGACCTCAGAAAAAGAGAGATCTCCCATGATCATGGGTTGGTAGGATTAACGTAGAGAAAATGGCCATCCTACCAAAAGCAATCTACAGATTCAGTGTAATCCACATCATAATTTCAACACAATTCTTCACAGACATGGAAAGAGCAATTCATCTGGAAAACCAAAAAAACCTAGGCTAACAAAAACAATTCTTAACAATAAAAGAACTTCTTGGGGAATCACCATCCCTGACCTTAAGCTGTACTACAGAGTAACAGTGAAAAATTGGTACAGAGACAGACAGGTAGAGCAATGGAATAAAATTGAAGACCCACAAACTTATGAACACTTGATCTTTGACAAAGAAGACAAAAATAAACAATGGAAAAAGAAAGCATCTTCAATAAATGGTGCTGGTCCAACTGGCTGTCTGCATGTAGAAAAATGGAAATAGAGCCATATTTGTCACTTTGTACAAAGCTCAAGGCCCAGTGGATCAAGCACCTCAACATAAAACAGATACACTGAATATAACAGAAAGTGGGAAAGAACCTCGAACTCATTGGTATGGAGCGAAATTTCCTAAACAGAATTGCAATGGCTCAGGCTCTAAGATCAACAATTGATAAATGGGACTTCATGAAACTGAAAAGTTTCTCTAAGACAAAAGACACAGTCAATAGGACAAATCAGCAACCTACAGATTGGGAAAAAAAACTTCACTAAACCCACATCCAATAGAGGGCTAACAAACCAAAATATATAGAGAATTCAGTAAGCTAACCGCCCCCCCCAAACAAACAAGCCAATCAAAAAATGGGGCATATAACTAACCTGAGAACTCACAACAGAGGAATCTCAAATGGCCAAGAAGCACTTAAAGACCTCCATATACAATCAGATACACCGAATATAATAGAAGAGAAAATGGGGAAAAGCCTTGAACACATGGGCACAGGGGGAAAGTTCCTGAAAAGAACACCAATGGCTTATGCTTAAGATCAAGAATCAACAAATGGGACCTCATACAATTACAAAGCTTCTGTAAGGCAAAGGACACTGTCAATAGGACAAAACAGCAACCAACAGATTGGGAAAAGATCTTTACCAATCCTAAATCTGTTAGAGGGCTAATATCCAATATATACAAAGAACTCAAGAAGTTAGACTCCAGAGAACCAAATAACCCTATTAAAATGGGGTTCAGAGCTAAACAAAGAATTCTCAACTGAAGAAACTCGAAGGGTTGAGGAGCACTTAAAAAAATCTTCAACATCCTTATTCATCAGGGAAATGCAAATCAAAACAACCCTGAGATTCTACCTTATACCAGTCAGAATAGCTAAGATGAAAAATTCAGGTGACAGCAGATGCTGGTGAGGATGTGGAGAAAGAGGAACACTCCTCCATTGCTGGTGGGATTGTAAGCTGTTACAGCCACTCTGGAAATCAGTCTGGCAGTTCCTCAGAAAATTGGACATATCAGTACCTGAGGACCCAGTTGTACCACTCCTGGGCATGTACCCAGAAGATGCTCCAACATGTAATAAGGAAACATGCTCCACTATGTTCATAGCAGCCATATTTATAATAGCCAGAAACTGGAAGCAATCCAGATGTCTCTCAATAGAGGAATGGATACAGAAAATGTGCTACATTTATACAATGGAGTACTACTCAGCTATTAAAAACAATGAATTCATGAAATTCTTAGGCAAATGGATGGAATTTGAAAATATCAGTAACAAAAGAACACACACAGTATGCGCTCACTGATAAGTGGACATTAGCCAAAATGTTTGGAATACCTAAGATTCAATTCACAGATCATATGAAGCCAAGAAGAAGGAAGATCAAGGTGTAGATGCTTCCGTGTCTTAGAAGGGGGAATAAAATACTCACAGGCGAAATATGGAGACAAGGCGTGGAGCAGAGACTGAAGGAAAGGCCATCCAGAGACTGCCCCACCTGGGGATCCAGCCCATAAACAACCACCAAACCCAGATGCTGTTGTGGATGCTGGGAAGTGCTTGCTGATAGAAGCCTGGTGTGGTTGTCTCCTGAGAGGCTTTGCCAGAACCTGACAAATACAGAGGTATATGCTCATAGCCAACCACTGGACTGAGTGTGGGGTCCCTGATAGAGAAGTTGGAGAAGGGACTGAAGGAGTTGAGGGGGTTTGCAGCCCCATGGAGGGAGCAACAGTGTCAACAGGCCAGACCCCCTGGAGATCCCAGGGAGTGGATTACCAACCAAAGAATACATGTGGACCCGTGGCTCTGGCCACGTATGTGGTATAGGTTGGCCTTTTTGGACATCAGTGGGAGGAGGGTGTTTGGGCCTGAGGGTGTTTGATGCCCAAGTGTAGTGAAACCCCAGGGCAGGAAGACAGGAGTGGGTGGATGGATGGGGGAGCACGCTCATAGAGGCAGGGGTAGGGGTGATGGGATAGGGGTTTCAGAAATGGAGACCTGGAAAGAGGAAAACATTTGAAATGGAAATTGAAAAGAAAATTTCCAATAAAAAAGAGAAATGTTCAAAGTCCTTAGTCATCAGGGAAATGCAAGTCAAAACTACCCTGAGATTCTACCTTACACCAATTAGAATAGCTACGATCAAAAATTCAGGTGACAACACATGTTGGTGAGGATGTGGAGAAAGAGGAACACTTCTCCATTGCTGGTGGAATTGCAAACTTATACAACCACTCTGGAAATCAGCCTGGTAGTTCCTCTGAAAATTGGAAATACATCTACCTGAAGACTCAGGTATAAGACTCTTGGGCATTTATTCCCCCCAAAATGCCCCACTATGACACAGGGACACATAGTCCATGATGTCCATGGCCTTATTTGTAATAGTCAGAAGCTGGAAACAACCCAGATGTCCCACAATGGAAGAATGGATACATAAATTGTGGTTCATTCAATGGTGTACTATTCAGCTATTAAGAGCAAGAACATCTTGAGTTTTACAGGCAAATGGATGGAACTAGAAAATAGCATCCTGAGTGAGGTAACTCAGACCCAAAAGGACATGCAGGGTATGTACTCACTAATAAGTGGATATTAGGAAAAATAAAATACTGAATACCTAGGATATAATCCATAGAATTCAAGAAGGTTGACTAGTAGAAGGGCCCAAGTGAGGATGCTTCAATCCCACTTGGGAGGGAGAAGAAAACAGGAGGCAGAGGGAGGAACCTTGGTGGGAGGCAGGAGAGGGAGGGGAATAGGAGAACATGATCAGGTATTATGGACAGGAGAGAAGCCCTGAGGGCTAGCAGAATGAATGGAGATATGCAACCTCTGGGGGTGGGAGGCGGGTGGACCCTCTAGAATGTACCAGAGACCAGGGAGGTAAGAAACTCTCAGGACTCAAAGGGAGGGACCTTAGATGAAATGCCCAAGAGTGGGAGAGGAAACTTGTAGCGTCTACTTCTAGTAGAAAGACAGGGCATAAACTGAAGGAATGGAGTTGCTATCCTACAATCAAAAATTTTGACCCAGAACTGTTCCTATCTAAAAGAACTGCAGGGACAAAAATGGAGAAGAGACTGAGGGAAAGGCAGTCCAGGGACTGGCCCAACTTGGGATCTGTCTTAAGGGAAGACACCAAGGCCTGACACTATTACTGATGCTATGGTGTGCTTACAGACAGGAGTCTGGCATGACTGCTCCCTGAAAGACCCAACAAGCAGCTGACGAGTCAGGCAGAGATACTTACACCCAACTAATGGAGCCAACCATAAGGGGCCTCTATGGTTGAATTAGGGAAAGGATAGAAGAAGCTGAGGAGGATGGTGAACCCGTAGGAAGACCAACAGTCTCAACTAACATAGACCCCTGAGATCTCTTGGACACTGAGCCATCAACCAGGCAGCATACACTAGATGGTTAGAAGCCCCTGACACATAGTTAGCAGAGGATTGCCTGGTCTGGCCTCAGTGGGAGAAGCTGCAAGAGTCTTGAGGCCCCAGGGAGTGGGGAGACCTGGGGGTGGGGGCATCCTCTTAGAGACAGGAGAAGTAGGAATGGGATAAGGAACTGTAGGAAGGGGGATCAGAAGGTGGGCAGTGGCTGGACTATAAAAAAATAAAAGTAATAAAAATAAAAAGAAAAGAATGAGGAACAGAAAGAAAGAAGGAGGGAGGGAGGGAGGGAAGGATGGAAGGAAGGAAGGAAGGAAGGAAGGAAGGAAGGAAGGAAGGAAGGAAGGAA
>NC_034592.1:5026368-5031774 GCF_900095145.1 Mus pahari | reverse complement strand
GGAAGGAAGGAAGGAAGGAAGGAAGGAAGGAAGGAAGGAAGGAAGGAAGGAAGGAAGGGAAGAAAGGAAGGAAAGAAAGAGGAAACATTGCTAGTGTCTTCCTGTTTTCTTCTACTATATGGTATTTTATTCCATGTCGTTTTTGTAGGTGAAGTACAAGAAAGACATTCAAGCCATGCACAAGCCAGTTTCAGATCTCCCAAATTTGTTGTTTTTAGACCATGCTCTGAAAGCCAGCAAAATGCTCAGCGGAGTAAGTGGGCTGTCTGGTGGCCACTGTAGTGTAGATGTGTGGAGCCTGGAGATGCAGTGCTTCTGTTTGCTCCTGGTCTTACCTGCTTCATTAGATGTGCCTGTGTGCCATGCTCCCAACAACTAACGCACTGAAAGGTCGCTACCTGCCTGTGCAGATCCCATGGCAGCCATCATCTCTTTATAAAAGAGTTCTTTTCTTACTTCACCCATTTCATACATGTATGGAATGTATTTTAGTTCCTTCACTCCCCCATTCTTCTTCTGCTCCATCCCCTTCTTCTTGCCAACAGGTGCCCCCTCCCTACTTTTTTGTCTTTGTGTGTGTTTGACACACTGAGTTTAATGAAGGTTGCCTGCAAACAAGAGGACTGGAGGTTATTTGTTGGAGCATGGACAGAGCTATATTCCTCTGACGGAAGCGATACCCAAAGAGCACGCACACTCGCTGGTATTGCCACAAGCAAGAATCCGTTCTGTCTGTCTTCTTCCCGTTTCTTCATTTGTATCAGAATGAAATCATTTGATGTTTATGTCTTGCAGTCAGGGATCTTCTTTTATGAGAGCCATGCCAGCATATCATATATGTTATATCTTCAGTAGCAAGCATTCTTATTTATATATAGTATATATAAATAGATAAAATATAGTCCCAGTTTAAACTCTTTTCTCTAACAAGAAATCTTGAAGGTGCTTACATTTCATGGCCACTATGAATTTAGTCTTGATCTGTTCTACATTATCTGTCAAGTCAGAAGGAGGACTTCATGTCCTGTTGGTAATATTTGTGTTTAGTCTCCATATGGTCAGCCCTTCAGAACTCTAGCCTGCTGTGATACTGTTTCCACCCTTGGTACATTTGGACGCTGACTTCACCAGCTCTTACAACTGGTAACTCCTGGACACTACTGGCTCCACTTTGTATATCTCCAGATGCCTGCCACATGTTAATAACTGACTCTGATTTGACCTCAAGCTATTTCCATGCCAATTCTAACAATAACCACCCATTCACTTAAAAGCATCTTAACTTACAGAATAGATCTGGATCAGATGAAGAAATACTCATTCTGTAAGGCATGAGAAAAACTGAAGGTAGTGTTTTAAGTAGCAAAGCCCACTGTGCTCAGTATAAAGCCACTCCAAGGCTAGATCCCTAAATCTTCATCTTAAGGGAGCTTCAGTTCTTAGCACTGGCAAAACACCCTTTGTTATTTGTGTGTCCACTCTCTCTTGCACATCGCCATCACCAGCCTTCTCAAGGTGCACACTGCACATACGTGGCTCACACTTACAGAGATTAGTTTTTAATTTATTTAAAAAGTATTGGCATTTGGGTCAAAAGCAGTCTATTGTAGTTTCTGGTGTTTGAGCCATGTTGACAGCTTGGAATTAGCCCTTGGTGTCAGGGCCCTTGGATTACATTGTCCTGCCTTCTCCAAGCTTAGCCTCCACTGGCGTACATATCTCAACCACCCTTGCATTTCCGTTCTGCACCCTCTGCTTTCTTCATTCTCCAGTGTCTGGCTTTTGCCCTGTGGTGGTGCTTGGTGGACTGTCCCCTACCCACACTCAGGCTACTTCTCCTAGGAACATGAGGATTCATGTGCAAATGAGCGGGAGTGTTTACCTCTCGCCTGCAACATTTCTTTTCAAAATGTTGGTGTTTGTTTTGCAGTAGAGAAAAATGAATCAAATTTTAATGTGCATATTCTTTGTCATCTCTCTAAGAGAAAGCTGCTCATTTTATTCATTATCCGCAGAGTTTGATCTCCCGTCTGCCTCAGGCCAAAATGATTACGTCACTCAAAGGGCCAGAGAGTTTGATTTTCTCTGAATCATTTACATATTAAAATTGTATGATAATATATATGTCTTAAATTTTTTATAGGTTAGAATAACCTTTTAAATATTTGTATAAAATGAATAGTAATTTTTCTGATGCATATTGGTTACTGGATTTTATTAAAACTTTGAAGAAGAAATTTCTTGTAGTTATTTGCCAAAATTCAGTGCTAGTTTACTGTAAATGGCTATTTTATTACATATCTCTAGGTGTATTGGTCTGTATCAAAATTTTTGCATTTTAACGTGTCATGTGTACAGCAGGATGAGAAATTTAAAAACCTGTGCAGAATCACAAATTCAATGTCTGAAGAAACACTTTGCTGTGGAAACGCAGCTTTCAATTTCCTTTTAACTTTATATAAATTTTAAAATTTATGTTATGTTATTCTACATAACTTCCACTAGGAGGCAACAGAGACTATTCAATTCAGAAAACTAGCCCCCTGCATTAGAAATTTCATTTGCAGATTGGCGTTCAAAGGATTTGGTTTTAGCCCGTTTTTTTAGTATATATCTGTTATTCTGAGTATAATTCCCTAGACTTCATTAGTTATGGACTTTGATTCCATAATAGAATATGTTTTGCCTTAATGCATTCAAACTATAGTTGTTTAATAAGTAGATATTATAAAAAATCTAAACAAAGTATACACATTTTTGATATCTTATTTCAGGTTTGAGCTTTGCCTTTTTTTAAAGTTAGTATTTATTTAGTTTTAACTTAAAGTTCATAGAGGAACCCAATGTATGAACTTTATTAAGACTTTCCCGTGGTGCTTTCTAAACCCACTTCATTCTGGTTAGTAATCAGTGACATACATCCTTGCTCCCTCTGGAAATTTGCCCCTGTGGAGCAGCAGCTCTCTGGCAGGTCACAGACACCTTCTGCCTTTCTGTTCCTGATGCTCAGTGTTCCTTGTTCACGCTTCTGTCCACAGAGCATCTCCTAGGCTCCCACGAATCTCTTTACTGCCATTTCTTCGCAAGCTGCGTGCATTCCCCTCCACTGTGTACAAAACCATTTTTTCCTGGAACCATTCCTTTATCGTTGTAGGTCTCCGCAGCCTTGGATCTCGTTTGCTTGCCCAAGTCTTTTCAAGTAGGACTAATTCTAAGTCTGGTCTCTAGTGCTAGAAGTCTTGTTCCGCTGTTGCTGGTCTAAAGTAAAATGCCATCAATACTTTTTCTGGTCTCTTCCAAATTTACCTTTTTACATATGTCATAATACCAGAGGGCCTATGCCAACAGCTTCAACTTAAAAATCCAATAAATTGGGGCTGGAGAGGTGGCTCAATGGCTAAGATCTCTGGCTGCTCTTCCAGTGGTCATGAGTTCCATTCCCAGCAACCACATGGTGGCTCACAAACATCTGTGATATGATCTGATGCCCTCTTCTGGCCTGCAGGTGTACATGCAGCTAGAGCACTCATACATAAAATAAATCAAAAAAAAAAAAAAATCCAATGAATTGTACCCATTTTCTTTAGGTCCTTTTCTCGATGCCTCCCATCATCCTTTCCTTGGAAGTTAGAGAATTTGCTCAATTATCTTTTAGCTTCTCTCTGTCTTCATCACTTCCATTCTTCCTCATGGCCCAGCTTCTCTCCCCAGCCACCTTCCTGGAGTCTAGTTCCCTCGCTCTTCGTTTTGTTTCTATCTCTTCTGGATACTCTTGAACAGCATTCTGTCCTGTGATAAGAAGCAGTGTCTATATGTTACCTCATCTTGCCCACTCACGATTCGTGGGATCCCATCTAATTGACTGTGCCCCTATGCCACATTTATAATTAATCACTGAATGGTTCTTGGGCTCTTCCCATGGCCACCTACAGCGAGACTGTCTGGCTTTGTCCATTTTCCTTAGCTGCAGAACGTCCTCCACACCAGCTGTTACAGAGACTGGCTCTTTAACAGCATCGTGGCTCCTTTTCACTCGCTTGATTGTTGTCTTCTTTACTAAGAGTTGCTGGGAGACTGGCTCAATCTGTGGCCCAGGGTTACCTGGACCTCACAGTCATCTTCCTGTCTTAGCCTCCTGTGTGCTGGGATGAGAGCCACCATACCCCAGTTACGTTCCTAAATCTTAATTTTAGTCATCAATCTCTTATTTCTAACTTGTTTTCATGTTTGTTTGTTTGTTTTTAAAGTGGGAATATAAAAGGAATTTTGAAGAAAACAAAGGATTGTATCACTTTGATTCGGAGGCCCCTGAACACCTACACCATAAAGGAAACGCCACCCTCCAGAGTCAGGTGGGCTCTCTGAACTCTGCTCACCCCACACATGACCATCGGTTACCCACTGCTCAGTGCTGTGTTCTTTGAAGAATGGGGCCCAAGAACATTAACGTTTCAGAAAAAAAGTATTATTTTGGATTTTTCTTTACTCTTTTGGGTCAGCTGGAACCATGTTTCAACCATATAAAAGTTTCATAAAAATAAGTTCTTCATATAATTACAAAGTTTAGATCTAGGAACTAATTAAATGGTGATCGAATCTCATGGTGATTTAAAATTTTACCGTGTGCTGACTTGACATTTTTGAACTACAAAATTAATTTTCTGGGTGTAAGGTCTATTATAATTTCTCCATTTAATTATAAGTGTTATTAGGAAGGGAAAACATCCTCACTAATCAGTTTAAATTGATGTTTCTTCTAACCATGAAACCCTCTGTAGTCTGTAAAAGAACTACATCTTTTTTTTAACTCTCACATTGTAAAGTCAATATCTGTTTTAAAATTATCATTTCAAGTTTAAATAGTTGCTAAAGATGCCATTTCCAGCATCTATTAAAGTAAACATTTACATGGCTCTTTTAAATGTATTCTGTGGAACATAAATTCCATAATGATTTGAAAATAAATTACTCCCTGTATCAGTTTTCTTTCCTGTTGCTGTGATAAAGTACCTCAACAGAAGCAACTCAAGGGACAAAGGGCTCACTGGGTTCCCAGGTTGCAGCCTATCACTGTAGGGATGGCGGCAACATGAAGCTTCTGGTTATGGAGTCATCCACAGTGAGGAACACACAGCAATGGATTGATGTGCATATTCTTGTGCTCATCTCATTTTCTCCCTTTTCCCAAAGTCTAGGACAAAAATCTAAGGAATGATGTTACCTATTTTTAGGCTGTCTCTTCCCATATCATTGAACATAAACAAAATTATTTCTCAGGGAAGACTAGAGTGTATGGAGTTGACACTTCAACACCCCCCTCCCCAATGTTCGGAAATATGAGTTTTGTCCTTAAATTCTCTCTCTCTCTCTCTCTCTCTCTCTCTCTCTCTCTCTCTCTCTCTCTCT
>NC_034592.1:5022361-5026022 GCF_900095145.1 Mus pahari | reverse complement strand
CCTTCCTTCCTTCCTTCCTTCCTTCCTTCCTTCCTTCCTTCCTTCCTTCCTTCCTTCCTTCTCAAGATAGGGCTGACCTAGGCTTTAACTATGTAACTTGACTTACAACTGACTTACTTCTGCCTCCCCAATGTTGGGTTTACAGATATGTAGTATTATGCCTGCCTAAATACTTACTTTTCTTTCAATTTTTCCCACAAAATTTTATTCTAATATATTATAATATAATATACGCAGCATAATTGTCTACTATGAAACTATTTCACAAATAGATATTTCAAAATTTATTTCCTGTCATCACAAAGTTCTCGGTATAAGAAATTTTCTTTTAGGTTGATCTAGTAATTGTTATCATTATACAACTTAAATAATTTCACAAGCAATTATGAAGCCCAAGAATGAATGAAAATGCATTTCTGAATGAAGTGGGTCATGATCAAAGCTTTTCTAGGAACTCAGTTAAAATATTGCTAAGATGCAACCATTCTGATGTCTTACATACAGTTTTAGCTTTCGTTTTTAAGAAATAGAAGACACCGGCTTGGGGATAGAGCTCAGCTATAATGATGTTTGCTTTGCAAGTATTGGGGACTGAAGCTCATCCCGAGAACCAGGCTGAAACCTGGGAGTAGCTGCATATACCTGTAACTGTAACATATGCTGGGGTGATGGAGATAGAAGAGTTGCTGGGGTTGGCTGGCTTGAAGCCCAACTCCACATCCAGTTGTCTCTATCTCAAGGAAGTAAGGCAGAGAACAATAGAACAGAAAACTCAGTATCCTCATCTAGCCTTTGTGGCACATACACAGGCACACACACCTGCACACACACTTCTGTGCACACACCACACAATACACCACAGACACAACACATATGCATACCTACACAGAGAAAAGGAAAAAATCAAAACCTGAAGCAACAGAAACTATCCTTCCCTTTATAATCAGAAAGGAGATAAAACTAATTTTAAGTGATACAAATAATTCATAATATGATATTATTAAATATATATGAATAACCCCATATATTTAACAAATATCTATATATTCTACCTATTTGGCACAATATTTTAATTTTCCTCTCTAGAATACATTATTTAATGTCTCACAACACTGAATATCTTTTGATTGGGCTAAAATAAATTTTTATCCTTAAAAGGTTAATGTTCAGCCCTTGTATGTCACTAACTCTGGGGCACATACTCATCACCCTAAACTGCAAGAATAACTTGAGAACACAAAACAGGATAATTAATTTTGGTTACATTTATTGTATTTTGTTCACTACATGGGATTTTGGTTGTTGTTGTTGTTATTATTGTTGGGAACTGAACCCAAGACTTTGCTAAGAATGTGCTCTAACACTGAGCTATACATAGCCCTTATTTTTATATGATTTTAATATTTTTTTCAATGCAGGTAAAATACAGAGAAGAATATGAGAAAAATAAGGGGAAGTCCATGCTTGAGTTTGTTGAGACACCATCATATCAATCTTCAAAGGAGGCTCAGAAGATGCAGAGTGAGGTAGGATACTGGGCTTGCTGCCAATTGTTCCGTAGATACTTGATGTTCTCATTTGAAAAGAAACACTCAATGATGAGTGGCATCTAGAGATAGAAGTGATGCTCTGTGGGGCTGGCTTGGGACCTGTGTTCTAGGCCCAACATTGCTTTGGGTGGCAGGGTCAAGGAGCCCACTACTAGGTGCATTCTGTGTAGGACAAGCTTCAGGGCCCTGTTCTGACTCAGCACAGCCCTGCAGGGCAGGTCCTGTGTTCTAGATCCAGCCCTTCACTGACAAAGGTCACTGAATTTGTCTGCTCCCCAGTTTTGCTGATCAACAAAGAGAGCTATCAAGCAGAGGTACTCCTCACTGTTCTCATCCCATGGAAAAGCACTGGCACAGTTTCAGACTGTCCAGGATTATACACTAACACTTCCAAACTGTGTCAGTGTAAAACTGTATCTAAAACTAATTAAAACATTGTACTGGCTAGTTTTGTGTCAACTTGACACAGCTGGAGTTATCACAGAGAAAGGAGCTTCCTTTGGGGAAATGCCTCCACAAGATCCAGCTGTAAGGCATTTTCTCAATTAGTGATCAAGGGGGGAGGTCCCCTTGTGGGTGGTACCATCTCTGGGCTGGTATTCTTGGGTTCTATAAGAGAGCAGGCTAAGCAAGCCAGTGGAAGCAAGCCAGTAAAGAACATCCCTCCATGGCCTCTGCATCAGCTCCTACTTTCTGACCTGCTTGAGTTCCAGTCCTGCATCCTTTGGTGATCAACAGCAGTATGGAAATATAAGCTGAATAAACCCTTTCCTCCCCAACTTGCTTCTTGGTCATGATGTTGTACAGGAATAGAAACCCTGACTAAGACAAACATGAAGACCTGGTTGCTTTTCTTCCCCTTCCCCTGCGATGGTAATAGAACCAACATTTAAATCCTTCTTTTGTGGCTGATGCCTTGCTAAGAGCCACCTTTACATCAGCTCATTTAATCCTTAAGGTAATGGCTTGAGGAGAATGTGATTCATACAATAATAATACACTGAACTGCTGCAACCCCGCACTCTGATCGGCAGAGACAGGAAAAAAAAACGACATGAATGCCAAGAAAGGTTTCTTCAAAAACTTTCATCTTTATCTCAGGCTCATCCTGTTTTTGTTTTTC
Organism: Mus pahari; assembly: GCF_900095145.1. Classification (NCBI taxonomy): domain Eukaryota; kingdom Metazoa; phylum Chordata; class Mammalia; order Rodentia; family Muridae; genus Mus; species Mus pahari. The sequence continues at coordinate 5,023,349 of NC_034592.1, read as the reverse complement.
ATCAGTCCTCTGCCTCTTATCTCTTCTCCCTCTCCTGGATCCAATCAGCATTCAGCAGGCTCTGAACACAAGCCGTGCATGCAGGCAGGGCACGTGGTGATAGGTCAGTGACTCATCAGGCCGGCAGCACAGGATCTTACAAGTGCACAGGCTCAGGTTCTTGGTAAACAGGGATCACGGGGCTTGGCCACACCTGCTTCCCACACATCCTCCTTTTTGTTTAATTAACTTGGCTCTGGGATCGCATCTGTCTTAGGTTGCCCTCAACCATGTTACATCCTTACCCGTCATTGGTGTGGTGAACTCATTTTCACCAACCTGTCTTAGGTTGGTATGCACATGTGAGAGTCTTACCATTCATGGGTTAACGATCCATCATACTGAGCCAAACACGGGGCGAACTACCTGACTCTATAGCTGCTTGAGTCAGCAGTCATTGGTCGTCCTGCACCCGCCTGTGCATGCATACCATCCACCACAGCATCTCCAATCACTGCTGTAATGATGGCGGCTGTAATTCCAAAATCTCTCCTATTCCTTAGGAGCACTGGCAACTGACCCTCCTGCACCTCCAGAGGCCAGGTTATGGCTGTGGGTATTCTGGTCACCATCGCCAGGGCGGGGAGGGAGGTCTAGTAGCATTCCAGCATTGAGACAAAAAGCATGTGATATTGGAGCATTCTAGTTCAAAAAAACTAGTCCTATTACTAACTAAAAAGAAAAAGGGAGGTACCATACATACAGAAGTAAGTTTACAANTATTTTCCACAGAAAAGCACAGACTCCCCTTCAAGGATACATTAAACAAGGCATTGCACAGAATCTGGGATTAACACCAGCATTAACATTTAGGGGAACTGGTAGAGGAAGGGCCCTCACTATTCCCCATAACTCTCTCTCCTGAGCCATTTCCATATTTATCGGTAGGTTTCTCTCTCCATGGTCGTGTCAAGCGTTCTGGTACCCAAAGGGGATTTTCTTGATCCTG
>NC_034592.1:5017274-5021749 GCF_900095145.1 Mus pahari | reverse complement strand
CAGGGTTTCTGCATTAACATGAAAATTTGTGTGGAACTCCTGGGCAAGCTGAAATGGGGAGGCTGTCAAAAAGGCGAACACTGTATGCATGTGTGTATCTGCAATAGCATTGTCTTCTGTCAACGGCCCAGGGAGTCCAGTATTGGCTCTAATATGAATAATACAAAAAGGATTCTTCCTACACCATATACATTTTTGTAAGGATGACAAAAGGTCAAACACAGTGGATGCTGCCTTAATTAACCCTACATTTTCCAATTGTTGAACTGCTTGGACCACATACTGGCTATCCAAAATCAAATTGAAGGCCTCTTCGATTTCTAGGAACACTTGTAGGACAGCACGTAATTCTATTGCTTGTGCAGATTCAGAAGGGAACAGATGAACTCGTGAGGCATCTCCTTCCACGTAAACCACTCCTACCCCTCCTTTTGATCCATCTGTAAACACATTTACCACACCAGCAATGGGTTCAATTCTAGTTATTCTTGGAAGAATCATTGGATTGTGAATTATAAATTGTATCCATGGGTGAGAGGGATAGTGATTATCAAATATGCCAGTCATACTGGTGCATAGAATTGCCCACTCATCATTTGTGGCTGCCAACACCCTCCACCTGCCTAGGTATTTAGGGCATGATTATCACGTCAGGTTGTTTTCCAAAGGCTCCCAGGCTCATTTTAATGCCTTTTAAAATCAATTGTGCCACACTTTCAGGGTACCAAGATAATACCTTTGTGGGTGAATGATGTAAATACACCCAACCTAAGGGCCCTTTCTGCCACAGGACTCCTGTGGGGGGAAACTCAGTGGCAATAACACAGAATAAGACAGGCAAAGAAAGATCTATACGATATGAGCATTAGCAAGACTTTGTTCTACCTTTTTTATACATTCTCGGGCCTTCATGGTCAATTGTCTAGGGGAATGCAAATCCGAGTTGCCTTTCAAGATTGCAAACAAAGGTTGTAATTCTGCATTAGAAATTTTGCAATATGGGAAAATCCAATTAATGTCTCCCAATAATTTTTGAAGGTCATTTAAAGTGTGTAACTTATCTAACCTCAAAGTTAGCTTTAGAGGTTCCACCATATTATCAGTTAATTTTGCTCCTAAATCCAAGAATTTGTCTAGAGTTTCATTTTTTAATTTAACTCCGCTTTGTTTGAGAAGTCACACTAATGCTGTTTTTACTTTCACTTTTGAAGTAGTGGATCCCATGGCTTCGTATCTGAGGTTTTCCGTCCCTTTTGGAGGCTAGACTTTTCTAACTCCGTCCCTACACCAGGAGCCTAACTTCATCCCTCTACTGGGGAGCCTCTTCTTAGCGCTAGATTAATTCTTACTTACCATGGAACTCCCATGTAGCTCCTTTTCCTGGTTCCAACTATTGCACGAGTTCTGAAGTTTCTACCTTTTCTTTTTCTAACTTCTTCCTCTTGTTTCTCCTTAGCCGACCAGCTTCTAATTCAGGTTGTCTTTGCTTTTTTTTGGCTTCCTGTTCCTTCCACCTGGCTTCTGCTTTTGCTTTCTTTTCTGCTTCTTTCTTGACCTTTTCTTCTTTTTTCCCCCCCATATGGGCCACTAGATGCCACAACCCCGCACTCTGACTGCCAGAGACGGGGGGGGGGGGGGAACAACACGAACACCAAGGAAGGTTTCTCCAAAAACTTTCATCTTTATCTTGGGCTCATCCTGTTTTTGTTTTCCATCCATCCTCTGCCTCTTATCCCTCCCCCCTTTCCTGGATCCAATCAGCATTCAGCACGCTCTGAACACGAGCCGTGCATGCATGCAGGGCGCGTGGTGATAGGCCAGTGACTCATCAGGCGGACAGCACAGGATCTTACAAGTGCACAGGCTCAGGTTCTTTGTAAACAGGGATCAAGGGGCTTGGCCACACCTGCTTCCCACACTGAACTCCACTATCTTAAGTAAAATCACATATGGTAAATGTCACCAGGGTTTTAGGGCCTGGTCATAATCATGGTAATTCTTTCCTTTTCTGCAAGTTTATTTAACTGATCCTGCCACCTCCAGGGCATGCTTGAATGTGTTGAGTTTGTTTACTTTTCTTCTAAGAGAAGATAATCTTGTCACCAACAGGATTAGCCTTAGGCTTTGTCTTCTCAGAGCAGGTGATTCCTCCATTTTCTTTCCATTAGGGCACCAGGCATACAGTTTTGTCTACATTCAGCTGCTACTACATCTATGGTTCCTAATGGGCTATCACATCTAAGGGAAGAGGCAGTGGCCAATCTTTTCAGATAGTATTAACATTTTTTGTTTGCCATCTGTTTTGTTGAGAGTTCTTCAGACAATATGAAACTGGACACACTTGGTTAATTTCTTCTGTAAGCCAAAGAGGAGAGAGGCATTATTTATCCTTTTCTGTCCTATTTTCTTAAGTCCTTTATTGAACTTGATAAAGAACTGTCAGTCACTGTGGTGACTGAGTGAGTTGTCTGTTTTAGCTGACTTGGCAGAGCTGCTAAACTTGGTCCAAGTTTGGAAGCCCACAAAAGAGGACAAATGATACTAGATTGGCATTTCTCTACTTGGACAATGGCATAGAAGGCATTTCTGAATATCCTTTGCATTGCACCATCACTTCCCACAGCAGTGCTTCCTTTCATGGGAGCTAGCACTGGATTTTTAATGGCACTTCCCATTTTATAGGATGTGCGTGGCCACTGTTGCAGACCTATGGTCCAGGGAGAGATTTCGACGTTCACAGTTCTCGGGAAGTTGAACTGTTAAACCTGTGTTCACTGAAGGACAGGAGAGCAAAAGGCCCCTCCCCCCTTTTAAAGAAAGCAGCATCTGGAGGTGGCTTCAGTCTTAGCATTACCACAATCCCACAGCTTCACCATAGCCTCTCCATAACTTCCTTTCAGTCACCATTGCACATCATCAGCATGACTCAACATCATGTCCCCTTGATCGTCCCATGACCACCCTTTGGCCTCTTTATGGCCTCCCATGGTCCCCAGAGCACCCTGACAGCATCCTCATGCCTCCTTAGCTGGTTGACTCCCTGCTACTGTCTCCTGGCCTCTTCAGCTCTAGTCAGAGACTTGTAACTGGACTTACGGCTACAAGTCCAGTTTTTTGTGGGTTTTTCTTTTCTTCCACTCTTCTCCAACCCCTTCTTGCACCCTTTCTACACCCTAACACTAAGTAGGAGAGAAAAAAGGATAAATGGGAAAAGGGTGTCCTTAGATTACTTCCTGCTGATTAGGTATGTCCTTATTCCTTGGAACAAGTTTGATATTCTCTGTCAGAGTAGCTAATTTCTTCTCTTTTTGTGCACTACTACTTGACAAACTGCAACCAACAAAATAGCATCCAACCACCACCAGCCTGCCACCCAAGCCCTTCCAGCAGGGTTCTAGCACCAATATATCATCAGAAAAGTCCCCAGAATTCCAAATATCACACACTCACAAAATTCATCTGCAGCCGGCAAAATTGCACTCCAGCCAGCACATGAGGAAAATCACAGTCAGCTGCTATCGACAGTCTGAAGCAATCCCACATCCCACACCTGGAATTAAAATGAAAACACATTTTATAATATTCTTACTTTTTTTAAAGAAACCAAAATTCTCACTAGTGACTCATGCTAAGGAGCCTTTACCATACTTTCTGTGATTGTCTTAATTCTTTTGTATACCAACTGTTCAACATTCCTCTCACCAACAAACCTGTATCTACTTCATCATTCATGGTTTATATATTTCAAGGCCTTGTTTCTGAATTAGAGATAGTGGTAATTTGGAAAGTTGGGATTTTAGTGTCTCATCCCTCTTGCCAGTCTCTCTCATTGTCTTCACCCTATTTGCCCTTACCCTCCAGTGAGACAAGCTCCCCTTTAATTATAGCCACTGATGATTAGGTTTCTTCTTTTATTTCCCTTTAGATTTTTTTTCCAGTTTTTCCCACACTCAGCAAGGTTTGATGAGAGTCAAGACTTCAATTAGGGAATCTCATTGTGCCAGATTTATATTCCCAAGTCTAGAGAAATAAACACCAAAAAGTTTCAGAGAAAGTATAATGTTAAAAAAAGTAACTTAGGATATTAAAAAAAGTAACTTAGGGTAAAAAAAACTGTCTTGAGATACCTGCTATGGGAAAAGCTGATTTCAAAGAAAGCCATTTATGTCTGACCTTTAATCGTGTTTATCTCATTTCTGTCCAGTGATGGGTATAGGTTTAGTCTGTGTTTTCTAGAAGAAATCTCTAAGTCTGTCCTTAAGAGTTCTTTGTTTTTACTTGCACAAAAGTCTTTCTGCACTGAGCATACACTGAGATTTTTTTGGGGGGTGGGTGGGTGGGCTGTGTGCTAGGAAGTTCCAATCAAAACAACCTTTTCTTCTCTTCTCTTCTCTTCTCTTCTCTTCTCTTCTCTTCTCTTCTCTTCTCTTCTCTTCTCTTCTCTTCTCTCCTCTCCTCTCCTCTCCTCTCCTCTC
>NC_034592.1:5012638-5017225 GCF_900095145.1 Mus pahari | reverse complement strand
CCTCCCCTCCCCTCCCCTTCTCCTTCCTTCCTTCCTTCCTTCCTTCCTTCCTAGATTTAAAAGGTGAGAAAAAGAGATATCTATCTATCTATCTATCTATCTATCTATCTATCTATCTATCTATTTATCTATTTATTTAGGCATAAGCATTTATTCATAAATAATTCAGTCTTCGAGTCATTATTTTGGGAACTTGGCACAGGTAAAGCCTGAGGTTACAAGATTATAAGAAATTATATAAATTAAAGTGTTGAGATTGTTGGAACATTTGGGGACAAATGATGGGAAATACAATTTTTAAACTGACAAAAGAAAAATGGGGCAACTTTTAACTTCAAAAGACTAGAGGTGTTGTCAAGAAAAGACATGGTCATGATCGCACAGGACTGGCTCACACTAGCTATCACAGACCCATAATATTGTAAATTCTAACGTCAGCTCCACCAAAGTCTTACTATAATGATCATGGGAGATTAAAGAAACAGAGAACAACTCCAGGGACAGCCAACAGAAAATGTGTACAACTGAGAAAGTACATCACATGTATTATTCAAAAATAGGGTTTTTTTTGTTTTTGTTTTTGTTTTTGTTTTTTTGTTTTTTTTTGGTTTTTCGAGACAGGGTTTCTCTGTGTAGCCCTGGCCGTCCTGGAACTTATCTGTAGACCAGGTTGGCCTCGAACTCAGAAATCCGCCTGCCTCTGCCTCCCGAGTGCTGGGATTAAAGGCGTGCGCCACCACTGCCCCACTCACAAATAGTTTTGCAAATGCCAGAATGGTGGCTGGTCTTGGTGTGGCTCAGGCAGACCAGAAGACTTTGGAAGCAACACAAGACAAGAGTTAGCTCACAGGTGTATGCTGCACAGAGAAATACTGGCTCAACAATAGTAACAGCTCTGAGATTTCAAGTGAGTTCCCTACAGAAGGGAATTTCTGGTCACTAGAAAACATTTGCCGAAACATTGACTGATTCACAAAGTGATAATTAGGAAAAAATACCTTAATTTGTTCATTAATATAAAGTGTGTATAATATACTTAATGTATAGTATGTATACATTATATAGAATATATTTTCATTCAAAGGCCTTTTAATTTCCTTTAAGTGTGATTACATGAACAATCATTTTTCTGAAATTAATATATGCATTTACACACTTCTAAATTAAGTCATATATTACTAGACAGACACACAAATATTTCGTGCTTTGCTCTTCTGGCCCAGCAGTCCTACCCTCCTCCTCCCACTCCCCATCAATCACACTTAGTTAGCTCTCTGATTACCTACTTAGCATTTGCAAAAGAGATATTTATTTTGTGGCTCTTAGGAAATCAGGAAAGTTAGAGCTGCCTATTCTGGTAGCATTCCAGTCGTTTTTTTATTCAAATTTGCCTTAAATCGGAAATTACAAAAGTTCACAAAGTTTTTAATGTTTTTTGAAGGTTTTTTTTTTTTTTTCAGTTTAGATCCTGATCGCTGCCCCCTCCAGGTCCCCCCTCACAGAGTCCCACCCCTCCCCTTCTCCTCTGAGGCCCTCCCTGGGTCTTCCCACCCTGACATATCAGGTCACTGCAGGGCTAGGCACATCCTCTCGCACTGAAGCCAGACAAGGTAGGCCAGCTAGGGGAACACCAACCTTTCTTAATGACTTACTGCAGTGATTTTCCTCCAGGCAAGTGCTCTTTGAAGTGATATATCCAATATAAATAAATGCACATACATACTTTGTTTTATTTTATAAAGAATATGTTTGGCCTAGAAATGTCATAGGGTTGGGGTGTATAGCCATGTTGTTCCAATTAGTTCTAGATGAAAAAAGAACACTTTTTCATGTTTTTTTTCTGGTGTATTTATGGTTCTTTAACTTAAAGTGCCTTCAGTGAACCTTCTTGATTGATTTGCAGAACATCTGTCCACCCCAGCCTTTTCTCAGAGCTCACAATTGGCTGAGTGGGCACATAGATGCTGTTCATGTACACACACAGACGAAACACTCATACACCGAAAACGAAAATATATAAATCTTTAAAAATAAAATAGGGTTTATCATTGATTTTCAAGTGCTAGAATTTATCGCCATACCTAAAGATGTCAAAACATTCCTGGAAGGCGAGTTTTGTTATAGATTTAGTTCCTCCCCAACAGAATCACCATAGGCATCTCCCATTCATTTCTCGTGTGTACTGCAGGCCTCCCATATGATATATAAGTTCTTAATTATGGACTACTTCCCAGCTGCTGCTGTGGACCCTTGTTAAAGAAGGACCCACCACATTATGACAAGGTTATCCTACAGTATAGCTTCATCCTTATGAACATCTGTAAGTAGTAAAGAAATAGTCCCAGTGTTCAAGTCATGAAGCAACAGAACACCCATTTTCTATTTTAAAATTGCTTCTCACAGACTCATGAAAGGCTGACTTTGAGAAGGGTAACAGGGCCATGAGCATTTATACTGTAGAATTTGAATTGCCTTCTACACCACCAGATTCTCTTCCAGTGAATGAGCCGTGCTTCATTTTGAGTAACGTCATCTGGTGATCCGTCGGAGAACTTGTCTTATTCTCCCTGTAAAATGGGGAGATGCTAGTCACAGAAATGCCCATGCCATCATTCAGCATTGGAGATGCTGTTTGGTGGCTCGGCTCTTTGGTAGAAGCCTGTAATTGACAAAATTGGAATTATTTTTCTGCTGTTAAAAAGACTAGCGAATTTTGCTCTGTGAGGTTTTTGTTGTTGCTATTGTCTGCAAGTTTTTCTTTATGATAAATTATTAACATAATAAAGAAAAGTGAGATGGTAGAATACATGAAAAAAACACAAGTTTTGTTCTGAGAATGAATGCCTGTTCTTGTAGCTTTCTTATACAAACTAGCAGTACATTGAATGTGATGTCTTTATTCAACAGAAAGTTTACAAAGAAGATTTTGAGAAGGAGATTAAAGGAAGGTCCTCACTGGATTTAGACAAGACACCTGCATTTCTTCATGTAAAGCATATCACCAACCTGATGAGGGAGGTATGGCCTTGGGACTTTATGTTAGACGTTATGGTAGTGCCTTGTAGGCTTATATTAGACGTCACCTAGGAATAAGCAGAATAAGTCACTCCAGAAACACCTACTTAGCAATTCCCTGCTAATTGCATATTTGAGATGTGGACTCTTTATTCTGGCCCTCACTGACAGAGCTTTGCATTTTCTTAACATAGGAAACTATAAGTTAATAGGACTATTTACTGGTGAAGGAAGAAATTATCCAGATTGCCTGAACAAACTTAGAAAATATTCTGCTTTTTCATTGTGATTATAGCTTAGAAGGTCTGTAAGTAGTGAGCTCTATAACTTCATAGCAGCTGTTTTCTGCAAAATATATTAAACAGAAGACTGATTCATATATATATCAAATGAGGAGAGAACAATGGGTGTGCCTCGTCCTGAACAAGCCACTTCCTTTTCCTTTACCTTTTCTCTTTCTTCTTTTTTCTTTTTTCTTTTTTTTTTTGCTTATTTTTCAAGGCAACATTTTCCTGTGCATTTGTCTATGTAACTGCAGCTCTGTATGTCATAAAACTCCCTGTTTCGATCAGGCTGTCCTTGAACTCACAGAGGCTGCCTGCCTCGCTTCTGGAGTGCTGGGATTACAGTTGTGTGTCACCACCACCTGGTGGAGAAAACCACTTTCTTGAAAGCTTGATTTTCTTAGTTATCATAAACGCATTTTATAACCAGCTTTACTTTTTAAATTTTTAGTCTTAATTTTTAATTATGTGTGCATGTGTGGATTTGTGTGCATGAGTGCAGCATCTACGGAGGCCAGAATTGGGTATTAGATCTGAAGGTGTGAGCGGAACCTGACTCGAGGCCTCTGTATGAACAGCATATATTCTGACTGACTGCTGAGTCATCTCTAGTTTTTTGGGCAGTCTCTCTGTAGCATCACCACATTTGATATCAGAGCTGAGGTACTCACATGGGAAAATCTGAATGTATGATTTATTCAAAAGTTCTTTCTCTTTTATTTAGAGAAAAATTACAGAGTTAGTATATGGAGCAGAATAACTCATACTGTTTTTTTTTTTTTTTACTTTTATCTCCATAGAAATTTTCTTGGTAAACTAATTAAAATTTGGTTCACAATTAATATATTAAATTATTAAAATATATTAAAATATTAAATGTCTTAACTTTAATAAATCAAAACATTATACTTGTACTTCAATACTTTAAAAAAATAATCCATTTCCCCAAGTGGCTCAAAGCTAACTCTACAGTGATATGTTCATTTAAATGATTGTATGTTAATGTAATCTGGAATGTAATGCATGAGTGGAATACACCGGTGAAAAGGAAACTGAAGTCTTACTGTAAATGTTTGAATTGAAGAAGTGATTCAGCCAAAAGAAATGTCCTAAACCAGTGGAATGAACTAAAGCATAAGCCTACCTGGAGGTGAAACTGTTCTTTTCTTTTCTTTTTTTTTTTTTAAAGATTTATTTTATTTTTTAAAATTTTTTATTATATATTTTCTTTATTTACATTTCAAATGCTATCCCGAAAGTTCCCTATACCCTTCTCTCACCCCTGCTC